>NW_022436953.1:10258668-10398143 GCF_009761245.1 Sapajus apella
AAAAAAAAAAAAAAAAAAAAAAAAAAAGAGTTCATGTACTTTGCAGGGACACGGATGAAGCTGGAAACATCATTCTCAGCAAACTAACATAGGAAAAGAAAACCAAATACCACATGTTCTCACTCGTAAGTGGGAACACATGGACACATGGAGGGACACATCACACACGGGGGTCTGTCGGGGGGTTGGAGGTTAGGGGAGGGATAGCATTAGGAGAAATACCTAATGTAAATGACAAGCTGATGAGTGCAGCAAACCACCATAGTACGTGTATATTTATGTAACAAACCTGCACGTTCTGCACGTGTCCCAGAACTTAAAAGTATAATTTAAAATATTTTTAAAAACAACAACAACAAAAACAGATCAGTAGAAAGCCTGGCTCTTACTCATCTGTTCATCTCAAAATATCACCTTCAAGAATAAGAACCCTGACTGGGCGTGGTGACTCATTCCTATAATCCCAGCACTTTGGGAGGCCAAGGTACGGGTGGATTACCTGAGTTCAGGAGTTCAAGACCAGCCTGGCCAACAAAGTAAAACCCCGTCTCTACAAAAAACATAAAAATTAGCTGCATGTGGTGGCACACACCTGTAATCCCAGCAACTCGGGAGGCTGAGGCAGGAGAACTGCTTGAGCCCGGGAGACGGAGGTTGCAGTGAGCCAAGATCGCACTAACTACTGCACCCTGGCCTGGCTGACAGAGCATGACTCTGCCTCAAATTAAAAAAAAAAAAAAAAAAGAATGAGGTATTCCATAGGTATTCCAATACCCTATGGAATGTCAGGTAGCCCTTTACCCCATTTGTAGAATATCCACGAGTTATACTAATTAGTGATTTTGCCCTTTGAGTAAATTTGTTAACCTCTTAGATATTTAGATCCTTAGTCTCATATAGAAGAACAAAATAACAAACAGAGGAAGTCCGCTTCCAACTCTAAAATGACAGGATTCATTGGTTCTGTGGTCACAAAGGGTACCTTTTTGTTCTTACTCTTAGCACCTGATGCCAGGACTGCTGTAATATCATCCCAACTAGTCTTGTTTTTGTCCTTATCTTACCACAGTTTATACTCATATTACTCTTGTAATCTATAGCTCCAAATACATCATTCTCTGGACCAAAATTTCTGAAGGCTCCTAATTAAGGAAACAAAAATTAATTTTCCTGACAGAGACAAA
Source organism: Sapajus apella (assembly GCF_009761245.1). NCBI lineage: Eukaryota > Metazoa > Chordata > Mammalia > Primates > Cebidae > Sapajus > Sapajus apella. The sequence continues at coordinate 10,259,853 of NW_022436953.1, forward strand.
TAACAAAGATTAGGTTCCAAAGTGTGTGTGTGTGCGCGCGCGCGCGTGTGCGTGCCCACGCATGTGCGTGCATGTAAATTATAACTAGCTGTAACAAATTTTAGTTTCAGCCAAATAAAAAAAATTGCAATTTTGTAAACATATTTTTTACAATCTCCTGTTTATAACATTGCTTTTGTAAAAAACTGGCATCCCCTACTCTCACAATAGAAATCCAACATATCCATCAAAGTTCAGCTGAAGTCATTTCATAAGACCTCTGGAGTAGACAGATCACTAGATCTCCATCTCCTGAACTTCGGACTACCAGTTTAATGTAACTCATCCAGTCACTTCTATATATTATGCATCAGTGACAGAACTGCCTTTTTGGCTTCTCTTAAACTATTGGTCAACTTGTATGTGTCAATCATCTATCTCTAGGATGGATAGAATGTAATTATTTCATATCAACACCATATCATGCATGGCACTTAAAAGAGATGTAGCATCTAATATTTGTTTCTTTCTATATCATTTTAAAGGGCACCTACAATCGTAATTATACAAACACATTTTAATGAAAAAGTAACCAGCGCTAAATACTGTTCACCATAAGTAGCTGGGTTGAGGTCACAGCCCAGGTGTCCTAGCTGGTCTCATATCATCCGCTCTGCCACAGTGACCAGGGGGAGGCACTGTTTGAAGTGCTGGGACCTAAAGGGTTACATATTTGGGCATCTCCTCCAGCATAACTGCAAAGATGCATAGTTTTTCCTTAGGCAGGTAAATCTGGCCCTCGCTGTGCCTCTGGCATCGGGGGTGGAAATTAACCAACTGTCGAATAAAATATAATAACCCTGTGGATTAAATGACTAATACTCTGTCTGAGCTGGTCAGGCTTTGCCTCTGTTAACTGCACCATCCTGGACCAGATGCACTGTGGCTTGACTCCAGAAACAAAATTGTACATTCTGCTGAAAGGGTAGCCAAGCTGCTCAAGAGGGAAAAAGAAAAAAAAAAAAAACCTAATTGTAAATTCTTTCTATTTTTAGGCTTAATGTGCATTTTATTTGGCAGTAGGGGCAGCATGAATAAAATTCCAATCTTAAGAATTTAAATTTGCTCCTGTTAGTAGAGACCTTGGGAAGTGGCTTACACCATTCTCCTACCTCCAAAAATGCCACACATCTATGTAAACCCAGACAAATAAACCCCCCCAAACATCCCCCTCACTTAATTAAGTCCAGTATTTCTTTAAATATATGTAATTTCTAATTCATGATTCCTCTAAGGAGAATTTTCAGAATGACTTCACTGAATAATGCATTTCACAAAGAGTATTCTAGTACTTCACCAATGATCCCTCTGGCTTTTATGGCTAGAGTCTCTCTCACATTTACTGTGTCTATGCTGATTTTTTCATTTTCATTTACTTTTACCTGCTATTGCCAGTCTTTTATTCTATCTGAGAATGCAAGTTCTTTAAAGGCAGGGACCATATGTATGTTATAGTATATATGTCGTATAGAGTATATGATACATTTTACAGGATGACATTTCATGGGATGTATGCACACATATATACACACAGGTAATACCAGGAGCTCATTTAATCCTTTCTTTTGAAGTGGACTTCTCCTTCAACCTTACCACCAAGTGAAGAAAAGTTCTGAGATGACTAGGTTCTGTGTAAGGTTACCTATATACGCCATTATTGTTCCTCTGGCCGTTTCTCTCAGTGTTTTAGAAAATCCCTACTTCATGTTCTTAATCTTTTCAAGGTTATGCTTCCCTTTAAGAGTCTGAGAAAAGCCATGGGCCCTTCACCAAGAGAAATGATCACCTGTCCACAAACATAAGACACTGTCTCCAATTCAGTGGCAGTGAGAGGCTCCCGGCTGCCTGAAGCATCTATGCTAGGAACTGCTTCTCCACCATGCCTACTTAGCACACCTAATGTTTATTTGGTATGTGGTTTCAGACATTGACATGATTTAAACAAGCAACCTGAGACTCTCCTTGCTTTCCTTTGTCCCATTAGCACAGAGGTCAGGCTACGGCTCCGAACAAAAATGATCATTGAGGTGAAATGGAGAGATGATTAAATTAACACTATTTTCCTGAGAACCATGCTTCATTATCTCTAACAAGGTAAGCATGCTCACCTTTTGGTCTTGACTGTATGCCAGAATCCAGTCTTCTTGCTTGGGGTGAAAAAGCAAGCTTTGAATGTAGAAGTTCAGCCGGTATTTTTGATAAGTTGCCCCTTCATCTGAGCTGATCAATAAGCTGCTCTCAATCTCTGGGTCTGTGAGTAACATTATCTGCAGCAAAGAATTGTTGGAGAAAGAAACAATAAAAAAATTAAGTTTACAAAATTGCAAAACTTGAAAGTCAGCTTAATTTTGACAAGGGAAGGACAGGGCCAGGCAAAGAACGCTTGGCTCAACAGGGACCTTGACTCTGTCAGGTTGATTGTTCCATCTCGGACCAGTGCTACAAAAGTACATGCACAAAGAAATGAAGGAAGTAGAATAAACTGGAAGAAACAGGAATGAAACAGATAACTGTATTCTCTTCTCTTTTAGGGGACTCCTTGTTTTGTTTCCAAGGTTATTTCCTGAACCTGGAACACTTACCCTTGTTCCCTTCTTCCTACTGTGCCGTATCTACTTTCCATTTTCAGAGACTAAAAGACTGGTTAGATAGTCTGTTGTGGGAAAGGTAGAAGAGAAAGAGGATGGAGTCCGCTGTTTTTCTTCCCTACCTCAAATCCTTTTACTCCATTTCAAAGATATCCTATTACATCCTAACTTAGCTTGATTTTCTGAGTCTTAAGTCAAAGTCTAGACTCTAAAGCTTTCTCTAGGAATTTTACAAAGGCTATTTTACCCCACCACCCTCATCACCTTCTAGCCTACTACATCATTTACTTATTTATCATGTTTCTTGTCCATATGCCTTCCACTAAAAAAGAAACCTTGTGCCAATAGAGATAGCTGTCCATGCAGTTCACAGATGCATTCCCAGCAGCTGGACTAAGGTCCGGTATGTACTGTACGCTGATAAACATTTGTCAAAGGAAAGAATAAATAAATGACTGCATGAAAAGAGTTTCAGAGAGTCATGTGGACTTAGAAAGATGCCCAGAACACTCTGAGATATGGATGGAAGTTTCACAACTTCTAAGTCCACATGACTTTCTAAAACTCTGAAAGAAAAGTTGGTTGCCCTTCGCAATCTGTACCACAGAAGAACCTATAAATATGTAAAAATTCACAGCTTCAGATGTTTTACACTGTCTCACTGGGATGCCCAATTTTGTCCAGAGCAATGGGATTAATCATAAGGGCATCAAGATGGAGGAACTGCCCTCGAAACTGCTTTAAATCCTCTCGTTTTATGCCCCTGGGAATGTGTGATAAAGTACTTCATTCCTGGCTGGCTGTGAGTCGTCTTTAACTCAGTCAAAGTGTGCACCTGTGTCTCCAGACAGGTGGCTTTAATGCCACCCATTGACTTCTTCCCATCAACTTACTAATTGGCACTTTCTGAACTTGGTTCGGGGAAGCATGAAATATCTGCTTAATGTGTTCCTGTATGAAGAGAAATCACTGCAGCCCAGGGTTTAAAGATTACCAGCTGAGGATGCTGCACTTCCAAGAAAGAGAGAGAGAGAGAAAAATAGAGTTATATCTTAGAAGAGCAGAGTGCCAGGCAAACACGTGGAGATTTCTCAAACATTTGGAGGCAGTCATATCAAAGCCTCTGAATAGTCAGTGTCATCTTTGAAAGTGGTGTCCTGTCGCTGTAAACGGCACAAGAGGATTGCATACCAGACACTCTGCCCAAACTCTGTTTATGTTATCCAGGATGAATTTAAGGTTCCTTGCTGTCCTTTCAATCTCCCCTTCTTGAAGAGGAGAAAAGGGATGTAATGGGGTGAAGGCAATGCTGTGACTGTCAGCTGCACTCCAGGCAAGATGAAAAGCGCACACAAAATTGAAGACCAATTGCCTCTTGTACCATGTTCCAGGAAAGCCACTGCCCACCAACCATAAATTCTGACAAGGCTATGGATTTCTGTGTCTCACATTCACCAAGCGGACAGCGTTCCCTCATCAGATGGCTGACAAGGAGTCAGGTAATCTGCTAAGTACAAACTCACGTGGCTTCATCAAAATCTAGTGTATACATTAAGCACAGACATCTAGATGGCTCCTAAGTTCATAGGAATATTTCCAGGTGAGTTCATATTTATGAGCACATAAAAGCTGTTATTTTGTGAATAACAAATAAGCCATCAAATGATCATATTACTTTGTGTCTCCAACCACAATTAACAATAATGTAAAACAACCTTTTCGCGCTACTGCCAAAAAGTAATTTCCATGATAATATGAAGAGGCTCAATTTTATAGGACAACTATTGTCTCAGGCAAGGTGATATTCCCTGCTCTGGTTTTCTAGTTCCCTATTGGCCAGAATATGCTTTCCTCTTTTCTCATGAGTATAGATTTCACCACCTGCTTCTCCTGGCACAACACTTAATCAAAATAAAATTAAACACAATAATAAACTAGGCCTACAGAATATTCCCAAAGCAAGCTGATTTTTATCAATCATTTTAAAATATTTTTGATGCTCATTTATATTCCAGGTGACCAGACTGTATAAGACATCCTGCATCAGGTAATATTGGGTGCAAGTGGCAGAATCATGTAAATATTTCCCAACAGATGGAAACGTAATATTATAAAAATAAAGCTACTCGTATCCTTGGCTTTTTTTCTGGATATTGAAAATATGTAGACCAATATCCCACCATCCCACCTTCTCTATGCAGTCCTCACCTAAAACTCTCCATTTGAGAATTTGACATTTTGGAAATAATGGAAAATAGTCGGAAATTTCCCAGTGAGCTTTATAGGTACATCTGTGCTACAGAAACATTCCAGTGGTTGCTCTCTCAAATTTCTGCTCCATTCTACTCAAAACCAACAGGTCAATCTGGATCCTTTTTTCTATGGTCATTTTTTTTTTTCATTGCAGAAACAACTCCATAAGATGTCCAGTAGAATTCAAAACAAAAGAAAAACAACAACAACAAAAAGTCATGACCCTATCATTGCACGTTAAATCTTGTTTGCATTTCTTTCTGTTTCTTTATCCATATCTCTATATCCTATTGTGGATTGAGGATTGTAGTGTGTGTGTGTGTGTGTGTGTGTGTTGTTGCTTTGACATTATGACTCATATATATATATATATATTTGAGACAGTGTCTCACTCTGCTGCCCAGGCTGGAGTGTAGTGGCACAATCTTGACTCACTGCAACCTCCGCCATCCACCTTCCAGCTAATTTACCCGCCTCAGCTTCCCAAAATTCTGAGATCATAAGCATGAGCCACTGTGCCCAGCCCCTGAAATATTCATTTTTAACTGAGCCATAAACATATAAATGCACACAGTAACACACATGACTGTGTATAATGTACTCCAATTAATCACAACCTTCAAAATAATTAAATTATGATTGTCATAATGGCTGAAACACAGTATGTACTTAATTATTAACTGAATAAGTAAAGCCTTATTATTTTAGTCTTAAATTCAAATTCTTTAATAATTTTGCTTCAAATGAATTGATGTCTGTCCTATCATTTTATCAGTTATAAAATGTAAATAAGCTAATAATAAAACTTACTGAGATCTAAATAGAAGATCTACATAGAAAAGGCTTAACATACTTTAGAATTATGTACATTTTTTATAATAAATGTGATCCAGTCTTTAGACATAGATGATATTGTTTATAAATAAATGTCATATCTTCTCACAAGACTTTCTACTCAGAAATATTTTCAAAATAGTCAGTTCAAAATAGCAAACATTCTTCAAAAACAATAGATTACATTTCTTAAACATGCCTAAAAATCCCTATTTTTGAATGACCCTTCGTATCCCCTTCAGACTCTTCATGTATCTTTGAACAAATGTTTTCTTGTGTTTACTTCTCTGTATTCTGGAGTATGTTCTGGACAACAGAATTTTAGGAGGCCTTTGTGAAAGGCATGAATCCAAGCTTTGCACATTCCTAAGGTACGCTCTCTAAAAAGAGAGGTCATTGTTTGCCTGGAACAAAGCTTGCTCCACAGTAGGTCCACATATCATTGTAAATTCATAAATGAATGAACGAATGAATGAATGAGTCCTTTTCACTCCTGCTTTCTGCTGTCTGTCAGCCAGGGACCCCTCTGACATTGGGAGTTCCAGTCTCCTTGAGTAAATCCTAGCTGTTCTACTTGAGGCCAGGAGGGTGAAGATAAGAGGAAGAGACTGCCTTTAACAGGAAAGTAATTATTCTGTTCAGATCCACCCATGAGTGATTAAGACCAGTTTACTTAAGGCTTGCAGGGTGTGTCGACCCTGCACTGACTGCATCTGCAGATGAATGGCTTCCATAGAAAGTCAATAATGGCAACACAGGATCCTGCCACCCAGCTCCAAGCAATCATTCATCACCCACCTCAGGAGGAAGAAGAAACTTGATTTGGTTTTCCTAGAATAGACAAATGAACATGAAATGCAATTTATGGATTTCAAACACATCACTTCTGTTATTGTTATTATTATTATTGTTTTTTGGTATTAGTCCTTCTAACAGCTTGGTGTTGTCAAAAATTAAATGCACTTTCACTGTCTTTGGCTTGCTCCAGGTTCAACATATGGCTACAGGAAGTAATTCTACAAAAGGTTGGCAGGCAGCTTTCTGAGCCTTCCAGTTGTCTAATGTGGGCCTTCTTCCCAGAGGAATGCTGTACAATTTAGTTTTCCAAATTCTTTTCCTAGATATGTTGTTCTTGGAATTCCACCGTTTATTGGTTTATGTGAAGTGGAGTTAAAGAGTTCCTCACCCCCTCTGGGCATATGCTTTTTTGCACCGTTTCTTTGGTCCCTTTGGAAAAAGTATTTATTTTAATGGAAAAAGTTCATTATTTGTTTGCTTATTTGACTGTTCTTTGTCATAAATGGGCTGGAATCCAGCAGAGGTAATGTGCTGCTATGTGGATATCTCTCTTTCTTTGCTCAGAGCTTAACTCAGCTCCAGATGCCCATATCACAGGTGCATAATAAATGCTTTTCATAATGATAATGACAATGACAAAGAAAGACAGCAACAGCAGCAATTAGGCACTCCAGTTATCTACTACTACCCACATTATTCGAACAGAAATATTTCTCTCTATAAACAGTATAAAAGGCTATTTGCAAACCTCTGGTCTCAACATTAAAAACGAATTAAGCAAAACGTAATCAGCAAAAGTAAGTCATCTGCTGACCAATGAGAGTGGAAAAGCTACCTATTCCCAACATGGGCTGAGGATTTATCCTTCCCAGATGAGCTGAGGGGAGCAATAAGTATTTATCAGTTGGCAACTGTTTGGAGGACAATGTTAGAGAAAGTTGAACAGGATCCCAGAATGATCCATGGAAAAGAAATCACAGAAACACAGTGAAGGAAGGAGAGGAAGGTGATTAAAAAGAAAAAGGCTCAAATTAAGCACACGCTGATAGAAATGAGTCTGTAAAAGAATGGAAATGACACAACCAATTGCCCTAAATCCCATCCTTCCAAACTCGGCGAAGCTCACCTATGTGCCATCTTTGTTTATTAGCACAAAATCACATCATTCAATACTAAGAGATGAAGAGCACATTTGGACAACAGACCATCTACTTCTGACCTGGAAGGTAATTCACTGAAATAACTGGGAAACTCTGGCATTGTATTTTAAAGGATTTATTCTGCCCTTTTGCTGTCAGACAGGTTTTCTAATGAGGATCCACAGACTTAAAAAAATTTGTTTTATGCTTGTTTTCTTAAGACAAGATCTCACTCTGCTGCCCAGGCTGGAGTGCAGTTGCACAGCCACAGTCCCAAACTCTAGGCTCAAGGCATCCTCCCATCTCAGGCTCCCAAAACACTGGGATTATAGGCATGAGCCACCATGTAAGACTAGGGAAAACCGTTTTTTTAAGGAGCATGTAATTTCAGTCCATTGCCTTGCCAGAAGACCCAACCCATTAATTATTATTTGTAACAATAATGAGGAGTCATTCAGTGCCTCTTGCTCAGTTCCATAGAGGACACAGGAGATGAGTACGGTTTACCAGGAATGACAGCATATGGGTTACAGTCCTCGGAAGATGATTCAAAAAAAGAAAATGTATAGGACATCTCTCTTATTTTGCTTGGGCCTACTGAACAAAATCCTCTCCTTTGAGACAGTTTAGAGAAACCCAAACTTACAAACACCATTTTACCATGAGAATCTGCTTCCACCACCGTGAATGGCACTGAGCTTTTATAAAGGAAATGTATGTCCATGTATATATGCCCACGTCGGGTTGATCTGCAGGGCTGAGCATGGGGCTGGTGCACCACAGACTTATGGTTCCACAGGAAGAGCCATAACCTAATCCTAAACCTGACTCTAGTCAATGTCTTCATAAATGTGTACGTTCCCTGACAAAAGAGAAAAGAAGGGAGTGTGCTTAGTGAAGGTCATTCATACCATGAAAACAAGGGTGTACTACCGTCCAAGAAATAGTAGGGGGCCTGGATTTAAAAACTTGGATTTGAAATTCTTCTCTTTCATTATGAGTTGTGCCACTTTGAGTGCCTTATAGCTCATTTAATCTTTTTTTTGAGTCTCAGTTTCCTATTGAAGGTAGTGATACCATAAACAAGTTGCCATATATAGAGCTTCTGTTGTGCATCAGGCTCTCTGCTAAACCTTTAAACTCTATTATTTCATTAAATTGTTTATGAAAACTACTTCAGGTAGGTATCATTATGTCCATGTGTCATCGGGCTTAGAGAGATGAGACAATTTGTTCAAGGTCGCACAGCTAGTCAGCGGTAAGGTTATCTATGTCATGCCCTGCATAGATTTGTGTGAAGATCAAATAAGATTATCTGTGCAAAAGCACTGTTAGGTTTTGTGCAAATATTACTATGTTTACCTCACAAAGGATGGCACATTTAGTACTTTATGTTCTGCTAAAATATGATAGGTGAATTCCAAAAAAGAGAGGGAGAGAGAGATAAATCTGGCATTGCAAATATCTCATAAAATATTGCTTAGATGAAAAAAGAGGCAGTAAGAAATGGAGTGCAAGAAAATGAAGAATTTCAGAAACAAGTGTTATTTAGATACTATATTCTTGAATAAATGATTTCTTGTTTTAAATATACGGTTGTGAGATCAAAATAGCCAGTCATGGTTCATACCCTAGATTTTTCACAATGGCTCTGGCTTCCTTTAGCCTGTCCTTCCAACATGATTCCTCCACAGATTTGATTTTATGCTTTATCATAAACATGGATGGGAAAAGGATAATAGAAATGGGCAAGAATCTCTGATGTCATGTTATTACTGGTGGAGAAACAAACATTTTCTCACATGCTAGTTCACAAAGAAGTTTACGCTAAAGCAAATAACTATTACAGAGTAACTGTTTTCCTAATAAATGCATCCCATGCTTAATTGCCATTTTGAAAAAGAGACTCATTTTGCTAGAGAAATAGCCATTATTAATATCATACTGAGGTGATAGTGGAGAATACAGAATATTCACTAATGCTTAGCATTGGGTCATCTGGTTTAAAAAACTAAACATGGTATTTTAGAGAGAAAGAATGATACACACATTCAAAGAATGTTTTTATTATTGCAGTCACTATGAGAACTGATTAAATGCCTTGAGAATATTTGAGCCACTCTTAAAAATCCCATCAATATCCCATAGCCTGAGCTCCAACTCAATCAGAACAGACTTCCATCGTCATTACAAGTCCCAAAGTAACCTCTCTCTTAAATCCCCAAAGATCCATAAATGCCAAAAAGTTACATCATTTAAAAATGTTAGCTGCTATCAGAAAAAGCCATGATGTAAGGATAAACAGACATTCATCTTCTTTGCTCATGGGAAACTTTACAAGAAACGATGTTCATTTAATGGTAAGAAATCTCTTTATTCCACAAGAAATGATAGACATTCAGGTGAGAAGGAAGAGAGAGCAGGAAAGAGAAGCTATCAGTGTACGTTAACATTAAGTGATGGAAATCCATTTTTGGTAAAATCTATAAGTTGTGTACCTGATTTTAGAGTTTGAGTAAGTATCAAGTTGAAAGTCAGAAAAGTAAAATGAAAAGTCCATAGACATTAATCCCCTCTAAAAATCAGTGCACAGAATGCACCCACATTCTTTATTCCATGCTGTATTTGTATCATCATCCTAATGATGGAGTTCAGGAAACGCCACCCAGTGCTGCTTTGGTATACTGATTTCTTCAAACTGAGGGCACTGAGGGACCAGCCACTGCAGGGGAAAGCTTTCTCTGAGCTCTCCTTATCTGTATAAAGATTGATCCTCCTAAAATAACTCAATTGTCATAAAATCCTTCTCCAGGAATCTCATCAACCAAAGATGAACTCAGATTACAGAAGAGACTAGAAGGTGACATTATACTCAGACTGGCTATCACCTATTCTTCTGAGAGCCCATTCATCTTTCACAAAATTCATTTACTTTTCCCTAAATTGCCTGCATTCCTCCTCTCCTCCCTCCTATGAACTGGGTATATAAGCTTTTAGATCTCACTGGGTTTTTGGTATTCACTTTTCTTACATGTGATGCCTTTGTACATGCAATACATTTGTATACCTCTTCTCTTATTAATCTGTCCAGTGATGGTTTATTTCCTGGACTCAATTATAAAACACTCAGTGTGTAGAGGGAAAATTTCCCCTCTCCTACACTAACAAGTGCGTTTAATTTTACTCATATTAATGCTTCACGATAAACTGACAAATATACTAGGGTGTACTGGGGAAGATTAATGAAGTTTCAGCTGCATGAGACCTTGCTAATGTATTTGATTATTAAAGTTTTCCAAAAAAGACTATGAAGACCACCAGGGGTTTCTCTTATACAGGATTTGCAGATTAATGAAGTGAGAATTGCCTGTGCAGCTCTACTGCGGAGCTCTTTGGAAGATGGGCCTAGAAGGATCTTCCAAGCAGAAGTCTGTGATGTTAACAATGAGGTCCATTTCATGTAAATTTTTCCTTCTCTCTTCAGTTATTTAATGACAAACATTGATCATCTCAAGTTGTTGCGAGGTGGAAAAGGGTCAAATGTGCTTAATTGACATGCCAGAGCATAATCCCGTCATCTGCTCTTTTTCTCTCTTTATTCTTTTCCTTCAGTCACAGCAGGAAAGATAGTAGTGCAGTGTTTTATGAAGATGACTTTTTTCATGATTGCATTTTCTAGGCAGTTCAGTTTCTTGGTTTAATTCCATCTCAGTACACACACCTCAGAAGCAGTAGAACCGACATAGCATATTAAAGAGAAAAGGAATTCTGTTTCACTTACGCACTGTATAACAAACTCTCTCAGAACAGTGGCTTCAAATGAGCATTTTGTTTTGTTTATGATTTCGTGGGTCAGGAATTTTGGAACAGCTGAGCTGAGTAGGTACGTAGTCTCAGATCCACATGATGTCAACTGTGGTGGCCAGAGCTAGACCTTTCACTTCCAAGATGGCTTCTTCATTCCTGTATCTGGCGTTAGCCTCTCTCTTTCTCTCTGCATAGCATCTCATCCTCCAGGGACCCCCATGTGGCTGAACATCACATAACATGGCAGTTTCATAATAGGAGAATTTCTTAAAAAGCAGTGGTTTCCTTCAGTGTGAATGTCCCACAACCAACTGATCCAAAGGACTAAAGTGGAAAGTGCAAAGCTTTGCAATGATCCATCCACAGAAGTCCCAGGACATCAATTTTGCCACATTCTTGTGTGCGTGCGTGCGTGTGTGTGTGTGTGTGTGTGTGTGTGTATGTACATGCATGCACACACAGAAGGCAAGACATACTGAAGATATATGATCACAAATGTCTTCTGTGAAACTTCTCACTTATAATTTTTTAAATGAGAAACTTTATAAGTTGCAATTATTAAATTCAATATGAATAAAAATGTTTTCCTACATAATATTCCTAGAATATAGGTATCTTGAAGTTGCCAGATTTTTCACTGGTGTTTGGCTATGAAATGGCTCTTACCTTAAACTTCTGAAGGCTAAACATTTCAATCTTGTGTCAATTTAAGGTGAATATACTTATTGAAGACCTAGTGAACTGCATTGTTTAGTCTCTCTCAGGGACATTAACGGACACAAGGTTGAGTAATTTCAGTGTGTGAATTTTCAGCGTACATAAATCACCCAGATCAAATTATATAAATTATAGAAGAATAGACCAGTTCAATGTTCATTAAAATGTGCATAAGTAACTCTCTAATAAGAGAACCTATATCTACGCATTATAATCCCCTCATTTAATTAAGGATCTGATACCACGAAATACGGCTTTCTTTTCTTTTTTGAGACATAGCCGTGCTCTGTTGCCAGGGTGGAGTGCAGTGGCACGATCTGGGCTCACTACAATCTCTGCCTCCTGAGCCAGTTCAAGTGATTCTCCCACCTCAGCCTCCTGAGTAGCTGGGACTACAGGTGTGCGCCACCATACCCAGCTAATTTTTTTTTTTTAATTTTAATAGAGACGGGGTTCCACCAGGTTGTCCAGGATGGTCTCGATCTTCTGACCTCTCGATCCACCCACCTTGGCCTCCGAAAGTGTTGGGATTACAGGACTGATCCACTGTGCCCGGCTGAAATATGGGGTTCTTAAGAGCGAAATAGGCTGGGCGCGGTGGCTTACGCCTGTAATCCCAGCACTTTGGGAAGCCGAGGTGGACAGATCAAAAGGTCAGAAGATCGAGACCAGCCTGACCAACATGGTGAAACCCCGTCTCTACTACAAAATACAAAAATTAGCTGGCATGGTGGTGCATGCCTGTAATTCCAGCTACTCAGAGGCTGAGGCAGGAGAATCACTTGAACCCGGGAGGCAGAGGTTGCAGTGAGCTGAGATTGTGCCACTGCACTCCAGCCTGGCCGACAGAGCAAAACTCAGTCTCAAGAAAAAAAAAAAAAAAAAAAAAAAAAGAGCAAAATAGTCCTTGTTCCTCTATGCTCACAAGAAAAGCATCAATATCATTTACAACATAAACTAGAAATTGAAAATCGGATACTTAGTGTTCCCTTCAGTTTGAAAAATGGATCTTAAAATAAACCTATTTGATTTTTAGGTAGCCTTGGGCTAACAACAGCAACAACAAAAGGCCATTTAGGTCTGAAAGTAAATGGTAAATGTGTTCTGGAAACATATAGAAAGTCTCATTTTTATTATGCCCAGGCCCACGTAAGCCCATCTAAAATGTTTATTATTGTTTAAAATTGTATTTGCATCCTGTTGCATAGCTCAATTCCTACCGCCGCTTTGCCAATGCTATAAAACACTCATCTACCTGCTCCAAGTTATTACCAACAGGGAATCCACACTTTAAGAAAATAACCACAGAATCAGCTCTCTTGACTTCAGTGGTATTTTTCAGCACCCCAAAAGTATTTTGTATTCAAAGAGAACAAAAATTTTCCCTTCTTTAAACTTTTATAAACAACACAAACTTTTATGTATCTGGGCTGGTATATTTTATACAGTTAGTCACCACAATGACTTATAGGTTAGGATCCTCATCAAGCAGAATAATTCCTAATCAATTATTCGATTAGCTACCATGGCTACCATGCAGTCCAATTATAAAAGCTCCACTTCTGTTTTGTGACTATACAAAAGCCAATTTCAGATCCAGGCTCATATTCATGATGGGTCGAATAAGCTCATGAATATACTTCATTTTAGAAGTTGGCTGATCTTGATTGAAGAGTTACCTTGATCTTATGAAAGACAGTTCATAGATGGTTTGGCTTTCTTTGAATGTGTCATGAATAGGGTGAACATACGTTACAAGTTGCCTTTGAAAGTCTTGGGTTATTCCTATTGCACCATCATAAATATTGAAACTGATACTCAGATATGATTTGCATGATAAATTATTCGGTCATCCTAATGATAGGAAGGTTTCTTTATCCAGACCCTTAGAGAATTCTCCCAAATGAGAATTTTCCAGATAACGATTTTTTTTAAAAAGTTTTTTTTTTTCATTAAAAAAATCCTCAAACTTCTAAATAAATCCTTAATGGCATATACTAGCTATCATTTTCTTTCTCTGAAACTCAGGATAAAGAAAATATACCTCAATTAATTCATTTTACAATTTACTGATGCTTTATGGAACTACTGAGGCATTCCCCTGAACAAAAAATAATTTTTTAGTTCTAGTAATTCTCCCTATACACCTCCCACCACCATATTTTTCAGATGTCAGGCAGGTTCTTTCAACCTGAATCTAAATAATCTGATCATGATGTATTTTATCAAATTAAGACACATCTTCGAAGCTAAATCTGTCTTAACACCAATTTAGGGCCTTTTTTTCCTATAAATCTTACTTAAATATCTTCATCACTATATGGATCCCTGCCTGTATAACACATTAGGTGACCGCTTCCCAGTTCTTAGACATTCTGGACTTTGACGTGTGTGATGCATCCTATATGAATGGCAGGATCCTCCTTAGAGCCTCAATCATCATGCCCTTTTCTGATGGCCACACTTCACTCTGTAAGGATGCAGCTCAGTCCTGCTCCTGGTGAATTGCTCAAATGGGATGTGTATTATAATAGTTCATTCTCACACTGCTATAAAGAACTGCCCATGACGAGGTAATTTATAAAGAAAAGAGGTTTAATTGACACACAGTTCCACATGGCTATGGAGGCCACAGGAAACTTATGGTCATGGTGGAAGGCACCTCTTCACAGGGTGGCAGGAAAGAGAAGTAACGGGTAAGAGAGGAACTCACCAAACAGTTATAAAACCAACAGATCTCATGAGAACTCACTCACTATTATCAAAACAGCATGAGGGGACCACCCTCATGATCAAGGTCTCTCCCTCAACACCTGGGGATTACAATTCAAGTTGAGATTTGGGTGGGGACATAAAGCCCAACCATATCATTCTGTCTCCGGCCCCTCCCAAATCTCATGTCTTTTCATATTTCAAAACCAATCGTGCTTCCCAAACAGTCCCCAAAAATCTTAATTCATTTCAACATTAACTTGAAAGTCCACAATCCAAAGTCTCATCTGAGACAAGGCAAGTCCCTTCTGCCTATGAGCCTATAAAATCAAAAGCAAGTTAGTTACTTCCTAGATAAATGGAGGTACAGGTAATGGGTAAATTCTCCCATTCCCAACGAAAGAAATCGACTAATAAAGGGGGCTACAAGCTCCATGCAAGTTGGGGACATCATCCAGCGAAGCCCCCATCCAGCGGGGCCATCATTAAATCTTAAAGCTCTAAAATGATCTCCCTTGACTCTATGTCTCACATCCAGGTCAGGCTGATGCAGGAGGTGGGTTCCCATGGACTTGGGCAGCTCTGCGCTGTGGCTTTGCAGGGTATATCCCACACCCCCGGCTGCTTTCATGGGCTGGTGTTGAATGTCTGCAGTTTTTCCAAGGGCACAGTGCAAGCTATCAATGGATCTACAATTCTGGGGTCTGGAGGGCAGTGACCCTCTTATAGCTCCACTAGGCAGTGCCCCAGCAGGCACTCTGTGTAGGGGCTCTGATGCCACATTTCCCTTCTGCACTGCCCTAGCAGAGGTTCTCCATGAGTGCTCTACCCCAGCAGCAAACTTCTGCCTAGACATCCAGGCATTTCCACACATCTAGGTGGAGGTTCTCAAACCTCAGTTCTTGACTTTGTGCACCTGCAGGCCCAACACCAAGTGAAAGCCACCAAGCTTTGCGGCTTGCACCCTCTGAAGCAATGGCCTGAGCAGTACAGTGGTCCCTTTAGCCATGGCTGGGATGGAGGGCACCAAGTCGCTAGGCTGCACCGAGCAGCAGCAGTGCCCTGGGCCCAGCCCACAAAACCATTTTTCCTTTCTATGCCTCTGAGTCCCTGATAGAAGGGACAGCTGTGAAGGTCTCTGACATGCCCTGGAGACATTTTCCCATTGTTTTGTCCATTAACATTGGCTCCCGGCTACTTATGCAAATTTCTGCAGGCAGCTTGGATTCCTCTCCAGAAAATGAGTTTTTCTTTTCTGTTGCATCATCAGACTGCAAATTTTTCAAATTTTATACTCTGCTTCCTCTTGAATGCTTTGCTGCTTAGAAATTTCTTCTGCCAGATATCTTAAATCATCTGTCTCAAGTTCAAAGTTCCACAGATCTCTAAGGCAGGGAAAAAATGCCACCAGTCTCTTTGCTAAAGCATAGCAAGAGTGATCTTTGCTCCAGTTTCCAACAAGTTCCTCATATCCATCTGAGACCACCTCACCCTGGACTTCACTGTCTACATCACTATCAACATTTTGGTCAAAACCATTCACCAATCTCTAGGAAGTTTCAGACTTTCACACATCTGTCTTCTGCTCCCTCCAAACGGTTGTAACCTCTGCCTGTTAGACAGTTTCAAAGTCGCTTCCACATTTTTTGGTAATTTTGTATCAGTACTCCACTCTCGGTAGTACCGATTCACTGTATTAGTCTGTTCTCACACTGTAAAGGCAGGCCCAAGATTAGGTAATTTGTAAAGCAAAGACATTTAAATGACTCACAGTTCTGCATGGCTGGGGAGGCCACAAGAAACTGACAATCATGCTCATCTCTTCACAGGACGGCAGGAGAGATCAGAGACTAGCAAGAGAGGAACTACCAAACACAAAACCATCAGGACTCTTGAGAACTCACTCGCTGTCATAAGAACAGCATGGGGGTAGGGGGAACCATTCCCATGATCCAGGTCTCTCCCTCAACACCTGGAGAGAACAATTCAAGATGAGATTTGGGTTTGGGACACAGAGCCCAACCACATCATGGTGTCTCCTCAATCCATAAACAATTGGTATTGAACTTAATTCCTTTAATTTGTTACCGAAACACCAGAGGTTTGGTCTAGGTCCTGATGCTTACCACACAGAAAGCCAGACACTGAGATGATGAGTATTACCAAGGAAAAAGGTTTTAATCAGGTGCTGCAGCCAATGAGCTGGGAGCTCCGTCTCAAATTCATCTCCCTGACTGACTGAAACTAGAGGTTTATATAGCAGGGAAGAAATGTTAACAGTGTCTAAGAAAACAAGAACCAAGGAAGGGCAAAGAAGTAATCATAGGGAATGAGGGGTCCAGGCTTCTCATGGTAAGGATGTGAGTTTCAGTTATTTGATACTTTTTTGAGAGGCTTAAAGGTTCTTCTCTAAGGAAGGAACTTGGATAAAAGAAATGTAAGCATGAAGCTTGAATTGACCAGAAAGGTCAATTTCTATGTTTATCCAAAAGGACAGTCTATGGGACTACTGGGTTGGCTTCAAATTCAAAATAGAAGAATAAAAACAAAGAGTGCTCCTAGTGATGAAAGGACAGGTTTTTAAGCTACTTGTCCGATGTCTAGCTCTTGCTAGGTATGAATCTTTGTGTCAAAGATACAATAATTTTGTTTCTTTTTATTTTGTAATCTTAGTTGCTTTAAAGGTTAGGTGTTGTATTCAAATATAAACAAGAAAAAATATGTATTAATTACAGAAATTTTTGAAAAATGTCCGTAAAAATGTACTCAGAATAAAAGAACAATCAGTTAAGTATCACTATGCAGAGATTATTGTCACTGACACTTTGGGACTTGTTTTCACAATCTTCATTTTATGCATATATAGATACTCACACACACATACACATAAAGGTTTGCAGGCGTCAGAGACAAAAAGAGAGAGAAAGAGAAATTTATATCACAAGAGGGTATCACATGACACTTTCTGCTTTTTAACCTGCTTTTTCCACTTTAAAGCCACACTGCAAAGATTTTCTACTGTATTCAATATTCTTTTGCATTATCATTTTTATTGGCAAATAGAATTGATTGTATAAACATGCCACAATGTAATTAATCTCTTATTTATAAGGTTTCTAATTTTCACTAATATTATGCTTCACGTAGATTAGTATTTCTGTATGTCAATTACTCTTTCCACAAGCAATTTCCTAGAAGTGAAATGTATGGATAAAGAATATGAATTTTGCAACCACTTTTGATACATACTACCAAGTGGTTTTCAGAAGCGAATACCAATTTATAGTTCCTTGTTCAGGACATGGGAAGTTCCAATCACAACACTAGGTTTTGCCTGTATTTTTATAATGTTTTCTGAGATGACTAGAGAAAAAGACATATTTTGTGTTAATACATACTGCTTTCATTCCTAATGACAGTGAATTTTTTCATTCCTTTTTCCCTCCCTTTTATCCTTTTGTCATTTATGTTTACTTACTTGAAATCCTCATTTGATACACTGACTGTTCATATTTTTCTCCATTTAAAATTATGGGTATTTCTCTTTTTCATATTGATTTACATAAATTGTCATTCTTACTTCATAGTCTGTTTATAGATCTGCTAATGCACACTTTCTATCTTCATCTACATTTCTGGAAAAAGACAATACAGTAGCATTCTGCACATATTATACACACATCAACATGGGTCATCCCAAGTGAGTATTTCAGGCTCAAAGACACAATTAAGAAATTAGAAACTAACTGCACAACATTTTGGTAATTGTGTTTTCTAAATAAAGGAGCTGTAGAAAAACATTATTTCTCCTTTTTGTACAATGTCGTCAATTCCCAAAGACTCTTGTCATCCATGTACCACAAATTATAAGATGTTAAAAAATAGCTCATTGCACAAGAAACTCGAATTTGTTAAACTGCTGTTTAAGAAGATTTTATACTCCCATGACGTTTTCATTTAAACATTACACAGCACTTTACAAATGTTAATTAGGATATTCCAAATGGAAATTGAAGCAAACCTCAAGAGAGTGAAATTAGGCATGGAGAGGCACAATAATTCCTCCACGATCATTCCAGAGCTTGCTTGGCATTTCCATGGCTTACACCCAAGTAGCTGGTTTTCCCGGTCTGCATTTTAAGCATTAGAGCACATAATAAGCAGGTTTTCTGAAGGGTAAGCTTGGGCTCAGAGAGTAATTAACCAACATTTGTCTAAAACAGCTACCTTGTCTATAAAATATTTTAATGCATATAAATATTCAAAAAGTTAAAACTATTAGATTCAGTTTTTAGGCCTTTCAAGGACAAATAGAAAAACATGACTTTTGGAAAAACATGACATTTTGAGAGGAAAATTTCATTCTTTGTGGGATGATTAGATGTTCATCATTCAACCATTCATTTAAAAAAAATCTAAGTAGTTTCTGGAACCAAGTGACAGTCCCTATGCTTAAGACTTGGGTTTAAATAATGAAAAAGCCACTAAATGACTTATTACAACAGAAAACAACACAAAAATAACAGATAAATGAATGTACAGTTGCAGAGATATTGACATGTACAAAATTTTAGTAGAATATAGGGAAGTACTTTTTTTTTCTGTTGCTGGAATGAGAGAAGAAACCACAGAATATCTGATACTAAAATGAGTTTTGAAGGATGTACCGGTATTTAATAGAATGAGTAGGAAAGATTAATGACAGGTGAATCACGTATGCAAAAACCGAGGAATGTGGGCATGCGTTATGTGTTTTGGTAATGGCAAGTTCCTCAGTTTGACTAAAGTTAGGCAAAGTAGTCTACAGCCAAGTTTAAAGAGCCTTATTTCACAAGTAAAGGAATTCTGACTTAAATAGCAACAGGACCTATTTATTCGGGGGCATACATACAGAATCAAGATTTTTAAGCAGAGGAATCAAAAGAGTATAGCTCATTCACAATGATCACTTTGGAGGTAATAGAGAGACTGTGTTAAAGACAAGAGAATGTGGGGCAGGGAGCTCAAGCTAAGAGGTTATTACAATGGTTCAGCTGAAAGGAGTGTTTCAAAAACACACAATAACAGCCTTAGACAAAATAAAAACACTGTTAAATCACGGCAGATGACCAATGAAGCATTACCTAAAATATGTCAACCAGGATTCCAAGCATACTTTATAGTTATTTGCAGCCAAATTTATCAGTACTGGTGATTCTGAAAATACTTTTCCAAAGCATACTACTTATAAAGCTACAGCTCAGTCTGACAACCAAGCCTCTTTAAGGATCTAACAGGAGGAGAGAATAAACAAAACATATGTCTCCCCAATTTAACACTTGCCAATGTAAATGAGCACATGTGCCTTTTCAATGTTCAACAAATTCCTCAAGCCACAGAATGTGAAACTGACACAAAGGAAACCATCAGGCTACAAAGAACGATTTCAGTGAGAGATCTTTTTGCTTTGGCAAGTAGCATAGCGAAACACAAACATTAAAACCCATAGCCCATGGACTGGCTCTGATCCGCACCCATGTTCTATTTGATGCAGATAATATTAACCCAAAGACAGCTGTTTAACAGATTTTCCAATGATGTCCAGTATTGGATATTATTCCCATATGGTCATACCCTACAAGCGCTCTAGAGCCGCCATCCCCTATAGAGAGGTCATAAGCTCTCCAAGTTACCACCGCCCACATCAACTTTTGTTATTCTGTTAAAACTAAAGCAGCTCTCTGTTGGCAATTTTTATTGATATAAGAGGGAAAAAGCAAACATTCTGAGCTGAAACAAAGTACTGTATCCTTCTGGCTGTTTAAATAGAACAGCAAACAGCAGACTTAGCGGGCAGAGGGCACATTAAACGCTGGAGACACTCCTCACTTCCCACAACTCCTATGCCCACTCTCATTGTTTCCTTTCCTTAAAGTTTCTGTATCCCTAGATCCCTAGCCACTGCATTCATCTACATTATCTGTGCAAATCAATAGGTATTTGAGTTGAGACTCCTGTAGGAGCTAAGATCATAAACTTAATTATGAGTCCCAACTCTGCTCATTCACATGACCTTAGGAAATCACTTATTAAGTCAGATCCTTTATATATTTCCGTAGTTATGCAATGGGGCTAACAATACACAATTCACATACTAGGTGTTCATTACGATTTGATAGAACCAACAGAATCAATGTAGCATTTTCTAAGTGAAATTAAAAGTTACAACATCATAAGAATTCAGTAGTGATGTAAATCGGAGGAGTATCAGAACAAAGAAAATAAAACAGGTTCCGTTGGTTTATTAAAGTCTTTGAAAAGTGCATCCTGAAGCAAGAAGAGGAAGATACGTTTGCCAAATGTATTCAAAGATAGAATCTATTTTTGCCCAGGAAGCTTCTAGAGAACTAAGGTTCTTTGGGATACTAATGATTGAATAATATCCTTTTTCGGGATATAGCAGATACCTGAGAGTTATTAATTCTTAGAACTGGATCTAGAAGTTCTGTAAGGTTTAGATCAGATTCAGTTTTTTCAAGTTCATCTGTGAAAACAAGATGCAAAATAATAACAACAGGCACGCTGGGGACTAGACCACATGATGTGGGGTTGCTGGCTAAAAGGTAAGAAGCTTTGGCTATAATGATCCTTCCTGTTTCGGGAGATGATCAAATCCACATCATTCTGAGCTGCTAGAATAATGGGTGTTTGTGTTATCTTTGGTATTTATGGGGATCAACGTATTTGCTACATATTCTGAAGTTATCCAATATAATCAAGGAAATTTGCTACAACTCTAGAATTAAGGAGATTCAATGGGAACATTCTGCAAAGATGGGTCAACCTCTAAGAGACAGCAGGGGGAGGCAGTGTGCCGCGGAATGAGATACGGGGTCCATCTCTGCCACTGTCTAGTTCTGAGACATTGGGAGAAAACCAGTTAACATCTGTGAGTCCAAATTTCATCATTATCAAATGCTGAGTTGGAAGAGAAAGGTTCTAGTGATATTTCAGTTCAAACGTGGTTTTTCTGGGGTGAGAGATACATTCTAGTGACGTTCTGAGCAAATCAAATTTTAGTGAATCAAATCTTATATACCTATAAAATTAACATTACATTTTCCAAAAATGCCATTTCTTGCCATTAATTGATCTTCTTGTGGCATTGAATCTTAGCATTTGAGTCTTAAGTTTTACCCTTGTTTAGCAAAATGTACAAGGACTGCCTGCTTTTTTTTAAAATGCCTGTGCTGCTGCTTTGTATAAAGTGAAGAATTTCTACATTTACACGGTGACAGTTCAGATTTTCTAAAATCAAGGTAAACCTAGGGTAACAAGGACACAGCAGACAGAAAGTCTGTGCTAAATGGAAGCTCTAAATTATAGAAACTTCAGCATGTTTCTAAATCTAAGATCAGAAATTTTCAAGAAGATATAGATCTTCTTGACACACAACGTTTCTCACCAGTCCCTTTATCAAATTTGTTTTTTCCCTGAAGGTAAATATTTTCAGTGCTGCATTATACTCATAAGTCCCATCCCAGGAAGGCTCAATTGCCAATGATACTTATAAGATTATATTTACTTCTTTGAGCTAAAATGTAAAGGTCATTTTCTTTATTTAAGCTCAGCCTTTAGGCTAAATATCTTTCTTCCCTTTTCCTGGGAAAGAGAGAGAGAGAAAGAAAGGCAGGGACAGGGCTAGGGGGAGGTGGGGAGAAAGAAAGCGAGCAGAGTTTAGGAAACAGAAACATTTACTAATGGATCCGAAACTGGTTCCCTGAATCCTAATCAAATTTAATTTGTCTCATCCATTATTGAACTAGACTTTCCACTTAAACCAAAAGTAAATCACCTTACCTAGAAAAGAAAGGACCTTTCTCAGACAGGATAACAACCCCTGTTTTTACTTATCTTTCATCTTTATTCTAAGAGATTCAGTAAGATTATTTACCGGGGAAAACAGTGCCGTTTTGCTCCAGCACTTTTTATCTGCATCAAAGTGTTTCAAAAATCTCTGAACATTTTGGAATTCCTAGACAATGGCATTTAACCAAAATATCCATTTTTTTTTCCCAAAGATATCATTTGGCTAAATTTATCTAAGATTGAAAAGTAAACTACATGATACTGTTAACTCTTGGAAAACTTGACCTGTAAAGCACACTCCTTTTCAGTTCAACATTTATACTTAGGTTATTTTCATGAAAACTGCGCAAGTTTTCCTCTAAACCGTGAATACAATCCTTTTCCAATCTAGTCTCTTGCTGAGGAGTGTTTTGGCTGCACTAGAATACATGAAAAACAGAGGGTGGAAACAACCAACCAGGTGCATCCATGAATTTTTAAACCAGGTCTGCTGAAAAACATGCAAAACAAAACCCCTCCAAGCACCCTTGGGGTAAAACACCAATCTGAATATTATCCAGTATCATCTCTGTGTCTATACCAGCCCCAGCAGATGGCCAATTTGCTTTCACCACCTTCAGTCCATGCAGCCAGATGCTCCCAGATGGTGGCTTTTTCAGACTGCATCTCTGATTGTGCAGTCCAGGCACCCAGGGAATAGGGCAACCCCAGAGTGGCACACAGATGTAACATGTAAAAATAACTCACATAACCCTCTAAAATATGTTTTTAAAATTAACAGTAGGTACAGATGGGCTAAGGTATAAAGCAATCTGACACAAAAAGTTTACTGGACCTTTCCTTGAAATATGAGGTTCCATTTCTTATGGATCCTGATATGGCTTGGCTGTGTCCCCACCTAAATCTCATCTTCAATTCCCACATATTGTGGAATTGAAGGAGGCACCTGGTGGAATGTAACTGAGTCCTGGGGGACAGATCTTTTCCAGGCTGTTCTTGTGATAGTGAATAAGACTCATGAGATCTGATGTTTTTATAAGGTGGAGTTCCCTGCATAAGCTGTCTTATCTCTTGTCTGCCGCCATGTGAGCCGTGACTTTCGCCTTCTGCCATGATTGTGAGGCCTCCCCAGCCCCAAGGAATTCTAAGTCCATTAAACCTCTCTTTTTTGTAAATTGCTCAGTCTTGGATGTCTCTTTATCAGCAGCATGAAAACAGACCAACATAGGTCCTAAAAGGGGAATTGCCTTCTGTCAGTTTATTCATCAATTTCCTGCAAGAAGCCTAGGATGCCTAGATTCAGAAGTGATTGAAAACAGAACTATTATACACATGGCCACAAATGTAACATTTGGCTATAGGGACCAAGCAGGAACTATTACAGGGAGTCAGAATTGTCTGCCTGCCCTATTTTTCCACAGCTTAGACTAGGCTTTTGATTTTGATGCACTGCTACAACTGGATATGTTGTCTCATTTGTAATTGACCTGTAGAGGGTGATACCTTCTAACACTAGCTATAATATCTCAAGCAAAAAATAATCATTAATAAATAAATTAATGCACCAGTAGGACTCACCCACCATATAAAGTAATCGCTCATGTCCATGAATCATTCTGAAACATAAAACAATGGCCAGGTACAGTGGTTTATGCCTGTAATCCCAGCACTTTGGGAGGCCGAGGCAGGTGAATCTCCTGAGGTCAGGAGTTCAAGACCAGACTGACCAACATAGTGAAAGCCCGTCTCTACTAAAAATACAAAACCTAGCCAGGTGTGGTGGTGGGTCCCTGTAATCCCAGCTGCTCAGGAGGCTGAGGCAGCAGAATCACTTGAACCTGACAGGTGGAGCCTACAGTGAGCCAAGATCGCTCCCTTGCACTCCAGCCTGCGTGACATAACGAGACTCTGTCTCAAAAAAGAAAAGAAAAGAAAAAAGTATATGCTAAATGATACTTACATAAAACGTACATGTTACTGTAAGACTTCCTAAAGGTGGACACCTCTGTTTAACAGAACATTTCTAGGATTATATACAATACCATATACAAGGGATTGCTGTGTCTGTGTGTTATAGTTCACCAACAGACCACCAACAGTAGAAACTGAGGGGTCAAAAGTTACATAGGTTCTAGGTCAATCTTAGAAAGAAACAGAGTCTCCTAGGCCTTCAGTGGGCTGGATTAGGTGACCTTACTCTGTCCTTCAAAAGCACCCTGAGGCTAATGCTATCCCCAAATCAATTCTACTTTGTCATTATTTCCTCATTTGTGTATCTCCTCTTTCAGACTGGAGTATCAATACCTCACAATGAAACTTTCCATCTTTTATTCACTTCTCTAGGGCCTGTACATAGTTATTAATCAATGTCTGATGACTGAATGGACAATAACAAATTTTTTTAGTTGTATATTTACTCATAAATTAACTCATTATGTATATGAACATCTAATGTTCACATACTATCCTATTAAATATGTGCTATTCATAATTTTAAGGAAAGCAGCAGGGACAAGGGAAAAAACAGAAGAAAATAAGGAAGGAATAAAGGAAAGAGAAGGAAGGAGAAATAGTATAGTCTGGGGAATTAAAACTTTCTAAAAGTGCTTTATATGTTAACCATAATTGGTCTTTCTTTTTTCTTACTAGTTCATAAAATATCATAGTCATAACAAACACTTAATAGCCCTTACTATGTACTAGGTTCATTTTAAGGGATTTGCATATATTAACTCATGTAAACCCATAATTCTATTGGGCAGATACTATTAGTATAACCATTTTATAGGTTAATACACTGAGGCACAGAAATGTTTCATGACTAGCCCAAGATCACACAGATAATAAGTGACTAAACCAGGACTGAATGTAGTTAGTTTAGCTCCAGCATCAACACTTTGACCCATTATGCTATATGGCTTCATCTTGAATATGCAAACATTTATTGAGCACTTTCTTTCTCACAATTTAAGTCATTTGGTCAAGCACAGGAGGGATATACAAGTCTAAGCCACTGCTTTATATTATTAGATCCTTTACCAAGTACATATCAATCTTCTAAGATAGCGAATAGCATATGAAGAGTAAGACAGAGTCCCAAAAAGAGCATATATACCGTAGGAGTACAGAGTCAGAAGAAATGTTTAAGGATGAGATAACCATGGAAAGTATTATGAGGGCAAGAAGGTGACTTTGGCTTCAGGGAGGACTTGCATATACAAAAGGGAGAGAAACACATATACAATGGAACGGATGCTTAGCAAAATTTGAGTTGCGAGGACTACAGGCACATACCACCAAACCTAGCTTTTTTTTTTTCTTTTTTTTTTTTTTTTTGAGATGGAGTTTTGCTCTTTTTGTCTAGGCTGGAGTGCAGTGGCATGATCTCGGCTCACTGCAACCTCCACCTCCCAGGTTTGAGTGATCTTCCCTCCTCAGTCTTTCACATAGCTGGCATTACAGGCATGTGCCGCCATACCAGGCTGGGTTTTTGTATTTTTGTAGAGACTGGGTTTCACCATGTGAGCCAGGCTGATCTCAAACTCCTGACCTCTGGTGATCCTCCCGCCTCAGCCTGCCAAAAGGATTATGGGCATGAGCCACCATGCCCAGCTTGACTTTAAACTATTTTTTAAAACTTCATTAAAATGCTGGTTTGAATGCTAATTATGATAGAAAGGAAAGAACCATCCTTTACTCAGGAATGATCTCCTTTCTGATTAGGGAGACTGGGCTACTTCTCTTTCACTTGATCACATGTGATGGTCTCATAGTCAACATATGTTGACACCAAACTAGAATGCAGACCTTGGGCCCACACCTCTGCTCACCAAACCAAAATCAGCCAGCTTGCAACATTTATAAGAAGCTTAACCAATGTACAAATAAGTGAAAATCAAGAATGAAGGGAGTATTCTTGATGAAGCAGATTTATGGTAACACAATTATTCATCTAAACACCCATGTCTTTACAAAGAATTATATTCTGTGTTACAAAAAGGACACACACTTATATGGAAAACATAGCAGAGCACCTAACCACATTTAGGAGAGTATTTATTATAAAGCCTAGTTTTTATCGAATAATCATTCACCTATAGATAAACGCAGAAACTTTGATGCCCAGCACTAGTTTTTCTTCTCCCAATACTTTGTACATTTCAGTGATTAGATTCTGTCCTCTTGATAGCATAGCTGAAGTTTGCTGGTCAGACTCCAATCTGCTCTGGGTACTGGTCATGCTCAGTATCTTCTCTCCAACATCTATCAGCTCTTTAGGTTTCATTATCTCAATGACACATTTTGGCATGTCTCCAGCTTATATATTGTTTACTGACTGATGCGAATAATGCAGGGAGAGTAGAACATTCTTTGAAAGTTATGAACAACTAATGAAAGAGTTTCTAAATGTAGTGTCTGTCAAAACACTACAGCCAAGGGATGCAATGAGATGGATTAATTACTGTGCATCTTCTCCCTGGCTCCCAGCCTCGGCTTGCAGCAGAGAATTGCTGGGAACAGTTTCCTATTATGGCTGATTTCTGCAAGGACATTTTTCATATCAAAATCTCCAAACATCTACTGTACAGATGATTCATGTGAACAAATCTGACATGTGACCATTTTACAATCAACCTATCTTACAGGTTACATTCCAGGAGAATATGGGGCCAATATGTGGGGACAGTGTCTGAAAAAGAAAGGCATTTCAAAACCTGAGTGTTTCATTAGAAAAAGGAAGTCAGTTGGGCAAGCCACAGGTAATCTAAACAAATGGATGGTAGAGAATGAAAAGTACTCATCATGATTACTGTATCGAAGGAAATCTCTTCATTTTCAAAAATGAGGACAATGTGCTTGGGGACAAATTTGGCTACTTGCCATATCAGCTGTAGTTTGGAGCATAATTAACAACTGTGTATGGAAATAATTAATCTTGTGCTCTTGGGGACAATTTATAGTGAAATGTTGTTTTTCAAAACAGACAACTGAGGATAATGTTGTGGAATCTGGACATCTGTAAACATTGGTTGGGAAGGAAAAACTTCTAGGTCAGCAATATCGTGAATCTGGTTTACATATTTCTTGGATGTCTTCTTGGACAAGAGATGGGCAAAGGTATTCTAGCAACACACGTCCAGAAACCATGAAAGAACTCTGTTCTAAAGAAGCAAAACAACCAGAGAGATCACTGAAATCCCTCAGAAACCTACGGTCAAGTAATACTGTTCTTCAGCGTAGAGGACTTTGGGTTTAAATTATCAAAGCCAAATCCTTTCACAGAAGTCTCTGAGTAAACTTTAGGTATTTAAAGAGTTTTATCAATGCGAAAAGGGTGCTTATTTCAGCAACTTAGGAATGTGGGAATTCTTTAAATTCTTAGGTGCAGATTCCATCTGCCTCTTAGAGCTAGGATCGTACTGATATGAAAAGTTGGTTATTTTATTTTTGATATTCCTGAACCTCAAATTTTCATATTTTAATATGCTTGACTTATACTTGTTTTTATTTTTTTGAGATGGGGTCTTGCTCTGTCACCCAGGCTGGAGTGCAGTGGCGTGATCTTGGCTCACTGCGGCCTCTACCTTGGGAGTTCAAGCGATTCTCCTGCCTCAGCGTCCTGAGTAGCTGGGATTACAGGTGCACACCACCACACCTGGCTAATTTTTGTATTTTCAGTAGAGACAGGTTTTACCATGTTGGCCAGGCTGGTCTCAAACTTCTGACCTCAGATGATCCGCCTGCCTCAGCCTCCCAAAGTGCTGGGATTACAGGCGTGAGCCACTGTGCCTGGCTTGACGTATACCGTATACTTTCTGATAAACTGTCTTGTTTCAATCCTACAACTTCCAGTACAGATATGTCTTCGTGTCTCCTTCATGGTGAACAATGTAGATCTGACGTTTCTACTAGGTAGCAGGTTTCATTTGCTAATTTCTTTCACTCAAAATCAGCTGCCTGGTAAATAGAAATGTATTCTCTCTTTCAGAGGTTGCTGCGTCAGACTCCGAAGTATTTGCACTGCCTCTACTCCTGCTCCTCTCCGACTTTCCAAAATGGATATTTAGTCCATTTTCTGCTTAAATTTTTCAATGCATTCCAGTCTTTTTCAGCATACTATTCAAACCCCTCAGCAGGCTGGTAACAAAATCTTTTATGATCTTACTGCTGCCTCCCTACTCAGCTACTCATAACTCTATTTCTCATATCCACAACTCCAGGTTCCCCTGATGAACAGTGTATGAGCCTGCAGATTCTCTTTCTCATTGCTGTTTGCTCAGCCAGGCATACATTTTTATTCCCCTCTGAAAATAGCTGAATTCTTCCTTATTTCCTTAATCTTATTTACAGATTACTTCCCTTGGAATGTCTTTCCCAACTGTCTATCTCAAGTCTGGGCCAGGTACTCCTCTCATGGGCTTTTAAGGAACCCTGCCTCTTACTTGTCACAGCCCCTGGAAGTAAAACATTTAATATTTAATATGCATTTTCCTCTATATTGGAAACTATAGAGAAAATGTATCTGTCCTTCTTACGCCATAGCTAGAATATTGCCTCACATATAAATATTCCATAAGTGCTGGTTGAATCAATTAAAGAACATGACCCTGTTGGAGACAGAGCTGGGGGCTCAGGACAGGACCACAAAATTTTGGTAAATATTGTTGAGTGGCCTAAAAGGAATCTGAAAACTCATGGTGGAATTTGACCCCCTCTTCAGATATATTTTGTATCACTTTTCCAAGTCCATTCATCCCCATCGCAGAATGAAAACTACAAGTCACCTGGTTCATTGTCACTAGTGCAGGGTGTGAGATTGGGTCATGTTCCTTCTTCAACAGAAAACTCTTAACCAGCTTAGGAATGCCGCACCGATAGAAGCAAGGTCCATCTCTGTGAGGCTCTGCCATCCACTTTGGAAGTAAAGGTGGGGATGGAAGTAGGCACAGGAAGATGGTTTCTTGTCCCTTTTTGGGGGGGCTGAGGCAGGTGGATCACGAAGTCAAAAGTTCAAGACCAGCCTGACCAACATGGTGAAACCCCATCTCTACTAAAAATACAAAAATTAGCCAAGCGTGGTGGTGGAAGCCTGTAGTCCCAGCTACTCAGAAGGCTGAGGCAGTAGAATTGCTTGAATCTGGGGTCAGAGGTTCAGTGAGCCAAGATCGTGCCACTGCACTCCAGCCTGGGTAACAAAGAGAGACTCTGTCTCAAAAAAGAAGAAGAAGAAAGAAGGAGGAGGGGGGAAGAAGGATGGGAAGAAGGAGGGAAGGAGAGGAAGGAGGAGGAGGAAGAAGAAGGAAGAAGGAAGAAGGAAGAAGGAAGGAAGGAAGGAAGGAAGGAAGGAAGGAAGGAAGGAAGGAAGGAAGGAAGGAGAAAGAAGATACCCATTTATTTTCTCTGCTTCAGGTACATTGAGCTACTGTCCTCTGCAGATCCAATATGGAACTTCACATATAGACACTACTCTGGCAATTTCTGCATCCTAGACATTTGGGTTTATTAAGCTACAGTTTCACAGGTGAGGCAACAGGTGAGGAGCAATACCACCATCTGAAAGTTACAAGATGGGAGTGAAAAGCAAGGCAGGGAAAATGTACAGCATTTAATAAGAATGGCCCTCTTGGCGGGGCATGGTAGCTCATGCCTATAATCCTAGCACTTTGGGAGGCCGAGGGAGGTGGATCACAATGTCAAGAGATCGAGACCATCCTGGCCAACATGGTGAAACCCCGTCTCTACTAAAAATATAAAAATTAGCTGGGCGTCGTGTCACTTGCCTGTAGTCCCAGCTACTTGGGAGGCTGAGGCAGAAGGATCACTTGAATCTGGGAGGCAGAGGTCGCAGTGAGCCGAGACTGGGCCACTGCCCTCCAGTCGCCAGACTCTGTCTCAAAAAATAAAAGGAAAAAGAAAAAAGAATGACCCTCTTTAATACAGAGAAGCTGCAGGTGAGGACGGAAGGCACTTATTTTTAGAGGTCCACAGAAGTCTTTCACTTTAATCAGAGGCCAATTAAAAATGTAATTGTTTCAAATTAAGTATTTGTTTCTAACTTCAGATTTTAAAATTCCTTATTAGAAGTACCAAAAATGAGGCTAGGCATGATGGCTCACACCTGTAAAGCCAGCATTTTGAAGAGCCAAGGTGGGAGGATCACATGAGTTCAGGAGTTTGAGACCACCTGGGGCCACATTCTGCTTCTGCAAAAAAAATTAAAAAAAAAATTAGCCAGGTATGGTGGTGTACATTTGTGGTCCCAGCTACTTGAAAGGTTGAGGCGGGAGACTGCTTGAGCCTGGAAAGTCAAGGCTGCAGTGATCCATGATTGCACCACTGTACTCTAGTCTGGCTGCAGAGTGAAACCCTGAGAAAGAAAAGAAACTAGCAAAATGAAAATCTTAACAATGTAGTTATAAGAATATTCTTTCTGCAAGGTAAACAGAAGCAAGAAACACTGCTTAACCACAACAAAAAGCAGACACAAATTCTATCAATAAAGTAAAAATAGAACCATTACAAAGAACAAAAACATATTTAAAATTCATAAAATAATAAATGCTCAATATAAAATACTTTAATAAGGAAGGTGATAATGTAATCTAATTTTGAAATATTTTTAAGTAAAAGATAAGCTTCAGTCTATGGCCATACTACCCTGAGCGCAGCGGATCTTGGAAGCTAACCAGGGTTTGTCCTGATTAGTGCTTGGATGGGAGACCACCTGGGAATACTGGGTACTGTAGACTTAAAAAAAAAAAAAAGATAAGCTTCAGTTATCTAGGAAATTCACCTAAATAGAGCACAGAAATTTCCTAGCATGGTGTACTTGCAAACAATAGTGAAATAAATGGACCTCTTAATGCATATATATTACAGCAGCTCCTGGTACAGAAGTGTACTCAGAATCAAAGCAGGTGGTCTCAGAAAGAATATCATTGTTTCTAAAGATAGATAACCTATTACATAAGATATAAATGCACTAAGAAAATGGTATTCATTTTTACTTTTGCAAACTAGTTCCTGGTTTTGTATTGATGCCCTAAGATTATGTGCAAACTATAAATATGAGAAAGTGAGTTTCAAAACCATTTGTATCAACCTCAGAACCCCATGGTCATAACCTTTTAAGCCTTCCTAAGCACTACAGATTTATCATTCCCCAGGCCTTCCAAAGGACTTGAAAAGGTATTTTATCTCAATATACAGCAGTTAAGTTCATTCACAGTAATCACTTGCTAATGGACATCATAGCTGCAAATTAAACTGAAATGGTGTTTAGAGATAACATATCAATGGGTTAGATTAAAGGATATTATCAAACAAGTATCAGAGAGCCTGATAAGGACGGTAGGAAACTAACTAGGGAGATTTGAAAGGATTAACTCACTCCTTGAAGAGGTACCTCTGATGCTGTGAGGCTAGGAATGTATTACCTTTGGGGTCCCCATGCAGAAAGCCAGCAGCTGCAAATTACTACTTAGCTTTATAAAGCAAAGGTCAAGTAAAGAGAGCAGACTGCAGTAGACATCAAAGGAACTACAATATGTTAAGTAGAAAGGACCCCATGACATTTATAGGAGATCTTAAGATTACTATCCATTTAACTCATTTAAAAAAGATCCTATGATGCTAAATGCTTTATTCCCAATGCCAAGAAGATTAGACAAGTTGCCCAAGGCCACTCAGCCTGTTGACTCACTTGCCATTTGTAACTTCCAATGCTGAGCTCATGCCATGAGAAAAATGATTTATTTGCCCATATGGTATCTAGATGTGACATTTATTATCCTTTTTCTGTATATATACATATATAGTGTAATGATCTAAGGGAAATAGATTGTAAAAAAAATCATGGAGGAGCTCTGCCCATGGGTATTCAGAATAACACTAAGACTACAAATTAGCAATCAAAGTCCTGAGGGACTATATCCCACTTGGTGAGAAAGAAAGCCTTTCAAATAAAGAAAACTCAATCTTCCCTATTATTCATGACAAATGCATAATTGCTTGGCTCTTTTCAACATCCTGCCTTACTCACTTACTATCATGCTGTAAGTGGAGCTGAGATTCTGTATTTAATTCCCACAGTCCTGAACACAATATCAATAAAGGCATGGGGGAAAAAAGCACATATGTTCACCATCCTACTTCTCTTCATAATTTAGTATGAGATTAATTCAGGAAAACCCAACTAGTTTTCCCTTTCTTTCTTATCTTTCTCTTTAGATTACTTCTGTAAGTACTCAGCTTGTACTGCAGCGTTGGTCAATGACACTATCAAAGGTTTTCTGCTAACATAACCATCAGCTTTGAAGAAGGAAGGAAGGAAAGAAGCAGAGAGAAAGAATCTGTCAGTCTGGAGAGTGCAGAGTGCAGGGACTGCAGATAAAGTTCCTTTTTTTTTTTTGAGACTAAGTCTCACTTTGTCACCCAGGCTGGAGTGTAGTGGCATGATCTCACCTTAATGCAACCTCTACCTCCCACATTCAAGGGATTCTCCTGTCTGCCTCCCAAGTAGTTGGAACTACAGGCACGTGCCACTACACCTAGCTAATTTTTGTGTTTTTAATAGAGACAGGGTTTCACCATATGGCCTAGGCTGGTCTCGAACTCCTGACCTCGTGATCTGCCTGCCTTGGCTTCTCAAAGTGCTGGGATTACAGGCGTGAGCCACTGCACCCAATTAGAACTTTCTCCTAATGTTTGTGTGTAGACAAAGACCACATAGCAGCACTGAATGATAAAATGTTTTTGAAACTTTAAACTTCTATTTAAGTGGCATTTAAGACATAATAGGCCGGGCGCGGTGGCTCACGCCTGTAATCTCAGCACTTTGGGAGGCCGAGGCTGGTGGATCACGAGGTCAAGAGATCGAGACCATCCTGGTCAATATGGTGAAACCCCGTCTCTACTAAAAATACAAAAAACTAGCTGGGCATGGTGGCGCGTGCCTATAATCCCAGCTACTTCGGAGGCTGAGGCAGGAGAATTGCCCGAACCCAGGAGGCGGAGGTTGCGGTGAGCGGAGATCGCGCCATTGCATTCCAGCCTGGGTAACAAAAGCGAAACTCCGTCTCAAAAAAAAAAAAAAAAAAAAAAAAAGACATAATAAATTGTTTCATTGACTAAACTCTGGGGCCCCCAATCACATCTCTCCTCTAAGAGCCCCAAGGCCCTATTGCCTGCCCCTGCTTTCTGAGCTCAAATGTTTGTAAATCCTTGCAAGAAAAGTAATTTCTCTTGGTTGGTGATTTCTGGCTGTGGTTTTGCAGGTTTTTCACTGAGATGTAAAACAAAGGTCCTGACTACTCAGTCATTTCAGGAAGACTCCCTGGAAACTTTCTGCAAAAGGTAGTAATATTATCAGCAATTGCCCTGGCCAGACTCCATTCCAAGTAATTGCATTCCACCAGGTAGTTTGTAACAAAAGCCTCTTCCCCTGCAGTCTTCTGCATTTCTGCCAAGAATACAGCAGCAGCTGAGCTTCAACTATGTTTGGGTCAAAACAGTTTCTGGAGTGAAGTCATTTAAGGAATACATAAAGTGAGCCCACCTGCCACAGCCTCCTTTGATGTCTGCAAGGATTGCTATGTTAGTTTGCAATGTCAATGCATTCTTGACCTCTTCCCATTTGCCAAGATTCAGCTCAAATCTTCTCTCTTCCAAAGAGTCCTTCAAAAGCCTCTCAGGTTGAGATCAATTGCACCCTTGTCAGAGTTTCTTCTACATGGAATTAGTGCCAGGTTTTTGTTTGTTTTGTTTTTTGAGATGGAGTTTCGCTCTTGTTGCCCAGGCTGGAGTGCAATGGCACAATCTTGGCTCACAGCATCCTCCACCTCCCGGGTTCAAGCGATTCTCCTGCCTCAGCCTTCCAAGTAGCCGGGATTACAGGTATGTGCTACCATGCCTGGCTAATTTTGTATTTTTTGTAGAGACGGGGTTTCGCCATGTTTGGTCAGGCTGGTCTCAAATTCCTGACCTCAGGTGATCTGCCCACTGTGGCCTCCCAAAGTGCTAAGATTACATGCGTCAGTGATCGTGCTTGGCCTAGTGCTTTTTTTAAATATTAAATTCAGCCCAATAAATGCACATCCTTTTTGTTTGTGACCTCCTGGCTCTCACTCTCACGCAATGAGCTAACAATATATGTGTTATTATCAATATTTAGAGATAAAGAAAGAGGGGCCCCCAAAGCTAGCTGGTTTTGTGTGCACAACAGAATAGAGTATATTTAAGGCAAAGTGATTGAATGCCTTTCGTTAGCTGGAGTGGTAATCAAAATCAGACGACTCCACTGCCTTCATCCCATTTAGAGATCTTTGTTCTCATTCTGTAACTCCCTCCACTCTAGAGGTGGCAATTTCTTTGCATGTGTTTGGATAAACCAAGTCAAAATAAAAACTTTAAGATAAAATCCTCCAAGAATCAGGAAGCAGTTGCCTCTTTTACCCACCAGTTGTAAAGTAAACAAGACATGGGATTCAAGCAAAGTCATCAGACTCAGATGCAGTCTTTGCATGATTTTCTTTTCTCTAGACAAGACTTTTTTCTTTCTTCTTTTTGTTTTGTTTTTGTGGTTATGGGGGGAGGGATGAAAATGAAGTGTTTTAGGTACACAAGTAAAAAAAAAAAAAACCTTCCAGACTAAAAGTCTCCAACTTCCTAGACTGGAAATGAAGTTGACCCTGGGCTTGGCATAGGGACAGAAGATGCCATGGATGGAGGAGCTCACTCTTCTCTTGGCTGAGATGCTCTGCAGCCAGGCTGCCCTTTTGAGAAGACAGCATGATCCAATCTGTACTAGGCTCCCAGGAAGGCTCTCTCATCATGCTGGGATCCCCCTGCTAGCCCTGTTCAATTCCACTCATCACTGCGGGATCTTGACAGACATGACAGCCAAAATGCAAAATGGGGATGAGTGACAGCCCAGCTTTCACAGCCCTGGGGCAGAGGAAGGCTGAGCTCCTGAGTACAAAAGGAGGGGCTAGGAAAGGGGACATCTGGTGGTATCTGGACCATTTATTCTTCCATTAGTGAAACAACCTTCATAGACTCCCCTTCATTATAAAAAAAACAAAACAAAACAAAAAAAAAACAAAACAAAATTAAAAAAAACTCCAGAATCTGTTTGTAGGCTATGAGCACCTGGTTCTCTATTAAAGTGAAATAATCCTCCTCTGTGTATTTGTCTCCATCTCTTTTGAAACAAGAGTCCTTTTCCTCCCTTGTGTTTTGTTATTTCACTTTGAGGCACATCTATTGCTTGTGAATGACGGACAGGAGGCACTACAATCTTGGAATAAAGCATGTCCATGATTAACAGCATCTTCTTTCTATGGGGAAGTGAAAATGTTTTAGTTAGCTGGAGCAGTGGCTCACGCCTGTAATCCCAACACTTTGGAAGGCAGAGGCAGGTGGGTCACCTGAGGTCAGGATTTCAAGACCAGCCTGATCAACATGGCAAAGGCCTATCTTTACTAAAAATACAAAAATTAGCCGGGTGTGGTGGCACGTGCCTGTAATCCCAGCTACTCCGGAAGCTGAGGGAGGAGACTCACTTGAGCCCAGGAAGCAAAAGTTGCAGTGAGCCGAGACTGTGTCACTGCACTCCAGTCTGGGTAACAGGATGAGGCTCTGCCTTGAAAAAAAAAATGTTTAAGTTCAGTGACAGGCAATAGCCCACTAGTCCAAACTGCCTTAAAACGTCATCAGTCCAAACTCAAAGCAATGATAGCCTCCTCCTCACTCATCTTGCAGGCAATGGAGCAAGTTAGAATTTATTCCCAAATTTATTTTTTAGAAATACCTGCAATATTTTTTTTAAAGTTTTGCTTTCAAGAACTGTGTGAACAGCAGTTTGTATCTAATAAGCCTGTGTGGAATGCCTGTGTTTCACACCAAGACAGAGCCACTTGCTGTGCTAAGGAATAAAGTTAGAACTCTGGAATAATAGAGTGGAACTTTCAAAAAACAAAATTCCAAGAAGCTCCCCTCCCTGAGCTTAACAAACGTCTTTGAATACACCATAATAGTAGCCTCCCAGGGCTCTGGCAAGTTCAATTGCTAGTAAGCATTCTGTGCCATGAAGTAACTAAGAAGTATGAATTCCAGTCCCTACCTCATTCCTAGGTGGAAGAACAGAGGGGAAAGAGATGCCTGCATGCTATGCCCTCCTACTGTACTCCTAAAAGCTTTGGCTACCCATTCCCTTAAATTTCAAATGCTCTGAGCACGTCTGTGTACTGTCTTTCACCCATCCAGCAGCCAAATGCAAAATACAGCTGACTTTCCAGCAGATAAATCATGAACCCTAGTTTTATGTCAAAGGGACAAATGGAGAGAAAGGGTGTAATTTCAAATCAAAACTTCCACTGTCCAGTAGTGGACGCCTATTTTCAAGTGCATAACTTCAATACTTTATCCTTGTATCACCAACACCAAGAGCCTTTTCAATTAAAAAAAAAATGTAAGCAAGAGTTTCACTGAAAAATAATACCTTCTTGTTGGCACAGCTCACCTCTGTTTAGTAAAGTGTAGTATTTGGTCTACGTGCAGCAGAATTGTAGAGAGATGGAAAAGTGGCACATGCCTGTTAAAATGCAGATTCTCAGAACTAATAACCTAGAATTCCTGAGAACTGGGCCCCCAGAATCTGCAGTTTAACAAGCTCCCTGGATGATTTTCATATATGCTGAAGTTTAAGAACCTCAGTAGTAATGTAGCCGCTTCATCCCACTAATCCCTTGGAAGGTAGCTGGGCATATCTTTAGGACTGTCATGTATACTGGGGAAAGCAAAAGATATCAAAACATTCAAGCAGCAACACTCTGCTATAAATGGCTAAGAAACAGAAATTACTGATACTGCTTGCTTCATTGAGCAGTTGCTATTAACTCCCATGCACCCTTGAGGAAATAATTGTGGCCCTAGGGGGATTATACTCTTTAGTTACAATATAGAGGATGTGAATGTTAACCGAACGCTCCAGAAAATCTCCAGGTTGCCATAACCTTGCATGGTTACCAGCTACGTGACCCGGACAATCCTCTCACTGAACCCTCATTTCCTCCACTTCAAAATGGAGTTAATTGTACTTACCTTGATGATTTCAGAGTTTTGTTTTGTTTCTGCATCAACTATCGCCATACGTGTGAATGTTCTCGGCACATTTCACATATGCATGTCTTACAGCTTACAGTTCATTATAACCACCGATTTGAGAAGTAGGAGCCATTGTTGTTCTATTTCTTCTTTAAAAAATGTGAGTGTGGGTTACTTGAAATACCATTTAGTTCAAAAGGCAAAGATAGATTTCTCGTTCCAATTTAGGTGTAGTTGTAAAGAGTTTTCTTTCTAATATTTTTCTTTATATCTTTCCCTGTAATAGCTTTAATAGTTTCTTTTATAAATCTGATATAGAAAAAGCGGGAGAGAGTTATTCACTAGGGTCCTTTTTCTTTTCTTTTTTTTTTTTTAAAGATGGGGTTTCACCATGATGGCCAGGCTGGTCTTGAACTCCTGACCTCAGATGATCCACCCACCTTGGCCTCCCAAAGTGCTAGGATTACAGGTGTAAGCCACCGTGCCCGGCTTTTGGCTTTTTTACTTTCTTTGAGACAAAGTCTCACTCTTGTTGCCCAGGCTGGAGTGCAGTGGCACAATCTAGGTTCACTGCAACCTCCGTTTATCAGGTTCAAGTGATTCTCCTGCCTCAGCGTCCTGAGTATTTGTATTTAAAACATGAAATTAAATTGAAGATCTACAGAGGAATCAGCCTGAAGAATATTAGTAAAAAGTCACCTTCCAGACAAGAAAACTGGAGCAGTGTTAGGAAAATAGGAAACTATGACAGAAGAACATAGACCAGAAATGCAAAGATGGGGGTTCTAGTTAAAGGCAACCAGTCACTAACTAGGTCTCACGTATAAAGCAGCAATGCCTTATATAAGCTCTCCTATCTACCTCACGGTATTCTTGTAAGGATGAGTTGATTACACATTCATACACACAGTTCTGTAGTTCTGTAATCATTCTGAAAATATACATGTGGTAAATATATAAGGTGGTCTTATTATTCTGTCCTTCTTGTGTTTTTTTTTTTTTTTTTCTTGAGACGGAATCTTGCTCCGTCACCCAGGCTGGAGTGCAGTGGTGCTATCTCGGCTCACTGCAACCTCCGCCTCCTGGGCTCAAGTGATTCTCCTGCCTCAGTCTCCCAAGTAGCTGAGATTACATGTGCATGTCACCCCACCTAGCTAATTTTTAGTAGAGATGAGGTTTTTCCATGTTGGTCAGGCTCGTCTAGAACTCCTAACCTCGTGATCCTCCCGCCTCAGCCTCCCAAAGTTCTGGAATTACAGGTGTGAGCCACTGTGCCCAGCCTCTGTCCCTCTAATAAGTGATATTTGGAAAGAAAAAAGGAAGGAATGAAAGGAGGGAGAGACAGAAGAAAATAAATGAAAGAAGCAATAAACTAAGCAGTTGCAAATAGGTAATATCCACTTTTAACAAGGCCCTCTCCCACATATTTATTTCAGAGTTATTTGCAATTCCCTCAAGTTAGGTATATATGGGAAAAACATAATGAAACATGGGCAAAACTTTGTATTTATGATAAATGAAGTCAAATGGTTTGGGTTTGATAATCTTCTGGGCTTTATTAAATGAGCTTGGCCAGTTTCCATTGGTTCCTGGGTAAGAGAAGGCTGACTTGGGTCTCCAAGGAGCCAAACGGCCTCCTACTCACCATGTTATACTCCCAGTCTATCCCA
This sequence comes from Sapajus apella, assembly GCF_009761245.1. Classification (NCBI taxonomy): domain Eukaryota; kingdom Metazoa; phylum Chordata; class Mammalia; order Primates; family Cebidae; genus Sapajus; species Sapajus apella. Next base: position 10,299,363 of record NW_022436953.1, read on the forward strand.
CCAAGGCCTGTGGGATGGGATAAGTGAGACGCTGTGGCTCTTGGGAATTTTTAAGCCCTCATACAAGTATAATCTTCACAAGTCATAAAATTTCAAATAGTAAATAGAGAGGAGGAGCGAGGAAATACAACTGCAGAAACCACTTCCTCTGCAGATCAAACAATTAATTGCATTTTCTCCATGTGGTTGTCGGCACAAAAAGTGCCAGGAGGAAGTGGGAGGAAGAGGCCTGTGCTTTCTCTCAAGCTTTAACTTGCTTAGATCTAGAATTTTAAATCAAACAGGGAAAGGAAAACTTCAAGCTCCATTTACTTTTTAGCAAATCAGGACTTCTTGCCTCAATCTGAGTATACTCGGACTGCTTTCTGGGCCACTTTGTTTATATTATGGCCATTTCCACCAAAATAACTTCGTTGGTAGAATTTGGCATTGAATCCCATTAAAATGTCAGCAGCATTGTACCCTTAGCACAACAGAAGGTAGTGGAAATAGAAGAGTGAAAAAAGTTACAAAGTTATAAACCTTTCAATACCTTTCCGTTTATTATTTCCCTAAATTAACACATCTTTAAGGCTACTGGTCAGTCAGAAGTACCATTCTTGCTACAATGAACATCTGTGATTCAGACAAACTACATTTGGTTCTAAATGCCCTAATCTCATATTTGATTATAGGAAGAAATTTATGTTTAACTAAAAGGTTACCACCTTAGCAGTGTGCGGGAGTACTCACACAATTTGACAGGTAGAGGGCTCGTTGTCTAATGTACCACATGCTGGGACTTTGGTCTCTCTGTCAGCTTGCCATAGAGCATACCCAGCTATGCCTAGGGCAGAATAGCCCTGCAATTAGCAACAAACCATCATCAGGAAGTAATTAGAGAGCTCTGCTGTGTTTTGAAGCTGGGATAATCCTACAGGCAACTTCCCAATTTTTTCCTAATTATTTTATTTATTTAGGGTCATTATTTACATTGACACAAAAGGTCATTTAACTGAAAATGATTGGTAATTCTGGTGGTAGTCTGCCCCTTCTTTTAAAGAAAGCATACATTTTCATTTGCAGGTCCCTCTCTTGTTTGAAGAAAAAAATAATAATAAAAAGAAGACAAAAATGAATGTATTCCACCGGTTGCACTGGGCATTGAGCCAGAATTACAGCAAGTACTGGCACCGCAGGGGTAAGAGGCAATGGATTTTAATTGGTGCCTAGGGGTAAAGGTCAGCTCTCTTGAAACAATGGGCATCTATGGTAGTAATTGACTGAGTCCTCTGTGGGAGTCTGTAAATGTCAGCAATGTACTTCCAAATGGAAGCACAAAAGGCTTGGACCCAAGGAACAAAGACAGTATTAGCCAGTGGAGAAAATATGTAAATCAGTTGGTTAAATAATGCACTAATAAAGCAAAAGTGGTGAACACACACAAACACACCACATAACAGCGATTCAAAAGAAAGCAGACTACTTCAATAGCAAATACATGCCTTCCTATAAGATCCAACCTCTTTCCCCAGCACAAGTTCAGCTGTTTTCCTGAACAGCCTCAAATCCAAACACTTTAATTATCTGAGTCAAGTTGGATGGGTTTGTCTCCTAAGAAAAGCTACATCCATCCCAGTAAAATCTGGATGCTGATGGGGATAGCATCTGCATTTAAAGTTGCAGTTATTCTTGTTCAAGGGAATTTGGGCCCTTTTTAGAAAGTAGCAGATAAAAAGATGAAGTACTAGTCATTGGAACACCAGACGCCTCCTGCTTCCCCACAAATGCCTGGCTGCTTCTTTTATTGCTATGTTTTACTCCATTTTTCCTATTTCCTCATCTTTCCCAATATGCACCCACTTCCCTGATCCAGAACACATCCCCAGGGTCCAATAAGTTTACAGAGACTGTGTTCTCTAAATCAATGATTTGCATAAACGATCTGTCACAGGCACATTTTATAAGCTTTAGGAGGCAAAAGAGTAGAATGTGTAACCGATTATTAAGATTTTAGAGAATGAAGGATACAGCAACTTAACCATTCTAAACTATGACAGTTTCTAACCACATACTTCTCCCTTCCATCTGTGAGCTCTCTGCAGACACGACCCTGTGTTACACATGTCTGTATCTCTACTGGCTAGCAGACAATAAATATTGGTTTAACTAAATTCTATTTTTCTGTTGTGAATGTCATGACTTTGTGTTATGCTGATCTGCTCCACTGGTCAGCTTAAGCCCTTTTATGCTGCTTCCCTGACTATTTGAGATTACAGCCCTCTCTGAATTCTTAAAGCCTTTGTCATCTATACAATCCACTCTCCTACCTTATTTATTTAATTGCATCCCTGCACTGGGATGGTAAACTCCCTAAGAGCAAAGCAAGGTTCATGCTTCTTTTATATTAACCTTTGTGCTTACAGAGAACAAGGCACAAGCCAGGTGTTCAATGAAACAAGTCAATTAATTTCTTCTTAATATTCTGCCTCCAAATTTCATCAATAGTTCTGACTTGCTGATAGTACCTAAGATACATGTTGAACATATCAAATCTATAATAAGGTGAATTCTAGTTCCATTAATTCAATATTAATAATGTCACCATTGCCCATTTATTGATTTTATAAGCAAGACAGGAAGAAAGTTTATTGCAATTAAAAATAAATTGGCTGGGCACAGTGCCTCACACCTGTCATCCTAGCACTTTGAGAGGCTGAGGCGGGCAGATCACCTGAGGTCAGGAGTTCGAGAACAGCCTGGCCAACATGGAGGAACCCCATCTCTACGAAGAATACAAAACAATTAGCCAGGCATGATGGCAGTCACCTGTAATCCCAGCTACTCGGGAGGCTGAGGCAAGAGAATTGCTTAAACTGGGGAGCTGGAGGTTGCAGTGAGCCGAGATTGTGCCATTGCACTCCAGTCTGGGCAATAGAGTGGGACTCTGCCTCAAAAAAAAAAAAAAAAAAAAAAAAAGAAAGAAAAGAAAGAAAGAAAAGAAATTACATTATTATACAAACCTGTAATTCAAATGGGTCATGAGGACTTTCTTAGGGTTTAATTATAGTCAAATATCAGTAGAAATTAACATGCTTTCAGACTCAAACTAGACACTCTTAATCATTTAAACCTGAAAACTCCAAAATATGCATTGTGCTCTTGGGAACACTAGTTTCTCATAGCACATACACCGAAAGACTGTTTTCATCTTCCTTTCTCCTTCTCCTTTGACAGATATTTGCATCTCTGTGAAACCTTCCTAGTCTCTAGAGTTCTATGTACATAGCTGTCATGATACGTAAGTTCCGTGCTATAAGAGATTGTTTATACATTCATCTCCTCCACCAGACTCTACAATCATTAAGAGCAAGAACAATGTCTTGTATTTCTATTTCCTAGTTCTTAAAAAAGATCTGGAACAAAACAGGCATTTAATAACCTTCTGGTTGAGTTGACAAAAGACAGCATAAGGCATGGCCATATAATTTGGAACAATTAAGAAGAGTAACAGTGAAACTAACACGTGTTGAATGTTCACTAGGTCTCAGGCACTGTTCTTTGCTGGTTTTGACTCTATTTCCCATAACTACCTTAGGATGTCGACACAATCATTATATTTCAGTTGATAAGAGGAAACGGTGTCATGGAGGGGTTTACAACAAACAGACCAACAAATATAATGTTCTCTAAGGGCACACAATTAGTATGCAGCTTAGATGGAATTTAAGACCAGATCCACTGGCTCCAGGTTCCGTTATATTAAACATTGCACCAGAACTAATGACGCCCCTCAGCAAAAATTCAAACGACCATCTTCAGTTAACAAAGCATAGCTCCACAGTGACAGGAAATAGACGCTGAGTTGGTATAAGTGACAAGTGCAGAAAATACAAGGTATACCTATAAATATGAGAGATCACTGCAGAGTGGTATGAGGGAGTAGCTAAGAGAGAGCATTAAAAGGACAAAAATCCATTAAGTGTGGGCAGCAGCAATGATATTTGAATCTACTGCAGGGGAGCTGGGGAACCCGGACTTAGGCCTGCCACAACCCCACGTTTGAGTCATAATCGTGTTTTCCTTCCTGGCAAAACCAATTTCAGCCACAGCCATCAACATCTTTTACCCCTTAGAAACCACTCAGGAAGAACAGAAAGATAAGGGTAAATTGTACTCCCTCTGAAAGTCTTAATAAGTTCCCGGTAAATTAGCTCTCCTCTCTCTGAGAGATCTCAAGAGATTCTGAAACTTCCACTGCTGAAAATATTTAGAATGTTATTATTTCTTTTTCTTCTACCCTCTGTCTTCATTGTGCTCTTTGTATTAGCATTCTCCCATTACTCTAGTTACTTTAAATTCTTCATAATAATCCCTGCTGTCTTCTCTCTTGGCTTGACCTCTGTATCCTTCCTTCTGTGCCTCTTCTCTTATCTGTGAGAGGCTGTGTATTGCAGGTATTTTCTTTTTACATATCGTTTTGTTTTTTTTTTTTTGAGATGGAGTCTCGCTTTGTCACCAGGCTGGACTGCATTGGTGTGATCTCGGCTCAGCTCCCACTCCCTGGTTCGAGCTATTCTCCTGCCTCAGCCTCCAAGTAGCTGGGATTACAGGCATGAGCCACCATGCCCGGCGAATTTTTGTATTTTTAGTAGAGACGGGCTTTCACCAATGGTCTTGATCGCCTGACCTTGTGATCTGCCCACCATGGCCTCCTAAAGTGTTGGCATTACAGGTGTGAGACACTGTGCCAGGTCACATATCTTTTGGATTCACCCACACTGTCATTTTCCCCACTACAAGCATGTTCACTTCCAGGTGGCAGATGCTGTCAATCAAGGCAACACTTAGTATTCTATTTCCCAAACACACATACTGCTCCAAGCAACCAAGAAAAGGTTTTTCTCTCCCAGCTGTTACATCATATATATCCCATACAGCAGACCTTTTCACCTATAAGCATCAAGCCTCCTTGTTACCTACAAGCTATAGGTTTTGTTCAGCAAAACTTAATTTAAGTAGTTGACTTGAAAGGTTATAAACCAAGATGCACATTAGAGGTCAAGGACCCCTTAAAATAAGGAAGTAGGTGCTTTGAGGAGCAGAGGAACAAAACGAACAAAAGATTTGGTCAAGGGACAGTTTAGGTCAGCAAAAGAAACGTTTGATTAGAAACCATTTAGCCCCTGAGGCTGGTGGTGCACTCTTAATTTCTCCAGGGGAGAAATTGTGGTTTTATTAAAGATTCATCCACATTGACTTTGTTTTCATGAGAGTACCAGGAGAAAGCTTGGGGCAGTTCTGATACATTGGAGTGAAACATCTCCACCCTAGTAAATATGGCAAATTTCCGGTAGCGGCCAGCATTCATCTCCATCCACCATAAAAGCAGCACAGCCTATTCACTAGAAACAAATGTTCTAGATACAGTATGTCAAACACTAGATGATGGAAACCCCTGAGAAACCACAGGGAGTGTGCTGGAAGCAAACAGACCAGAATGTTGAAAAGACCTCTGACCATTTCCCACAGCAGAGCATAACTTGGAACCAACCAGAAATAATATATTTGACCTTCATAAAAGGGTAATAAATGGGCACTTAATATTTGGCCAGCCAGACTTCAGAAAGCATGAGCTCTAATAAGGACAGATAATGAGACAAAAATAAATAAGTAAGTAGACAGAGATAACTTAAAAAAATTGTTTTCAAAGAAGATTACGCAGACAGTCTATCATGCTTATTTGAAGAATGGTCAGCCTTTGAAGGTTTCCTTTCATATTTGAGAATTTCTGATCACTGGGCCACAGAGGCAGCCTATTTTCCAAGCGCTCAGTGATATTAAAAACATGCAGTTTCCAGATCAATCTTACTTCATAATATTTAGAGAGTAATTTAGGTTATCATTACCTTGATTAATTTCATTTATTAAAAAGGTATAAAACCAAAAGGTAGAGTTCTGTTATTTTTAATTAAAAAAGCATTATCTAAACATAGAAAAGATTTATAGGTGGACCTATTACCTTTCTTTCTACCTATTGATCTAGCTAACTACTTGTATCTTTCAAAAATACATAAATGTAGCTAATACAATTTTGAATTGTAATATCAATAACATAAACTTGATCATCATACAGATATAACTTAGTTTCTAAAGTCACCAATTCATGATTAATATGTAATGCACTGGATGCTTATCCTATGTGATAGACATAACACCTTATAAATGAAGAATAACAAACATGTTAATCATGCAGGAAGCTTCTTTCTATCAAAAAAGTACTTAGTACTACTTAATGCCACATGAAGTAAAACAGTAAACTACCAGGTAACCTGATGAGTTCTAAGAACCCAGGCAGATTAGCAGATACGGGGAATGAGGAAAGACAGGAGGAAGGAAAAAGTAAGTTTTCGAATCTATGCATTGATCAGAATTTGTTACCTGAACCTGATTTATCATTAATTTTTTTTTTTACAACATCAGTGTTAGAGAGACATAGATAATATCTCACAAAAATCAACTAGGTACTTACTGTTTTATATAATATATTGTACTAAAATGTAAGTGTAGTTTTATTAGCATTTAAAAATTTATGAATGTTATAATAGGTGCTTTGATTTATATAAACTAATATAGGATACATGGCAATTCCAAGTATAGGTCAGTGTACAGAGAGAAAAATATCCTAGATCAGTGTTGTTTTTCTCTATGTTCCAAAGAGCCCAGAAGTTCCAGAGGGTTCCCCAGGGTCTTCTTAGAGTGAGAAGGGGTTGTCTAGTGGGCACCGCTCCTGGAACTCCAACCCTGTTTCAAAGAGAGCATTCTGCACCTACTATTCTGCAGCTTGCTTGAAACCCAGGGGATAACTGTTGGAAAATCACTCAGAGAAAAAAAGACAGATGCAGCATGCTTTCTTGGATTTTATGTTTTTAATGTACAAGAAGAAAACAGAACAATGCTTCATGGACTGAAACAGTATAAACACTCAGCTACACCCAAAAAAGGATCAAAGGAGAGGGCCTTTCCCTTTGGCCATCATTCCTCAGGTTATGTGTAGGGAATTAACTATTTATTCACTAAGAAGTCACTTTTATTGAAGTTTGGAAAATGCCACTTCCACTACGCCTCTCAATTCAAAATGGCTTTTTTTTTTTTTTGAGACAGGGTCTCGCTCTGTCTCACCCAGGCTGGAGTACAGTGGTACAATCTTGGCTCACTGCAACCTCTGCCTCCCAGGTTCAGGTGATTCTCCCACCTCAGTCCCCCAGGTAGCTAAGATTACAGGTACCCACAATCTCATCTGGCTAATTTTTTGTATTTTTAGTAGAGATATGATTTCGGCATATTGGCCAGGCTGGTCTTGAACTCCCGACCTCAAGTGATCTGCCCACCTTGGCCTCTCAAAGTGGTGGGATTAAAGGCATGAGCCACCACGCACGGCCCATTTTTTCATGAACGAAGCATACATTCTTTTTTAAAAGATTAGAGGCAAATGGATGATCTTGTGTACAAAGGGACAGATCAAAGAGGGTAGAATGAGCAAGCGGTGCTTGTCCACCAAGGGAATGTCATGCACCCCCTTTGATGTATTATACAATATGCTGGTTCCCCTTGGCCTCACTAGATAATGTCAAGTGAGCGTTATGCAAAGTCCTGCTATTTTAAATATTAATCATGTTCTCCTTGGTTAGAACAGACAACATTATACATTATGACCTAGAAATGACTAAAACCTACAGAGATTCTTTAGCGTTCTTGTTTATTCACTTGAAATAATTAATTTTATAATTAGAGAAAATGTATGAGTCAAAGCTGATTTCACAGAGCACTTCATCTTTTAAGTTTCAGCCTGGGAGTCCAAAAGCCAACCAAAGTTCAATTCAAATACTGAGTCATGTATTGGACACCTACTGTATACCAAAATCCTATGCTCAGCACGTTGAAGAACACATAGCTGATTAAGGGACTGTATCCCATCTAGGACCTTACATTCTAAAGGGAGGATTAGACATGGTCAAAAACAACTATAATCAGAAGTGAGAGTAAAGTGCTAGAAAAAAAGGAAAACAGATGTGTTAGAGATGAGAGGAAGTGAGCAAGCCTCATTAGGGAAATTGATTAGAGTTTACGGAAGAGGTGGCACTTAAGGTTTACTTCCAAGGTCTAACGATCTTAGTTTATCATTCCCCAGTTCCATGTAACTTCAGAAAAGTCAGTAAACTCCCTGGGACTCAGTTTCCATATCTGTTAAAGAAAATATAATTTTAATATCCCAACATCTTTTAGGTTCAGATTCAATGAGTATAAATATATGATTCTTCCTAAATGAAGATGGTGGATCCTACCAACTATCCTTCTTTGCTGTCCTCAAGTCACATACATAGGCCCGGCGTGATGGCTCACACCAGCACTTTGGGAAGCTGAGGCAGATGGATCACCAGAGGTCAGGAGTTTGAGACCAGCCTGGTCAACATGGTGAAACCCCATCTCTACTGTCTCTACTAAAAATACCAAAATTAGCCGGATGTGGTGGCACATGCCTGTGCTCCCATTTACTCAGGAGGCTGAGGCAGGAGAATCACTTGAACCCAGGAGGCGGAGGTTGCAGTTGTGCCACTGCACTCCAGCCTGGGTAATTAAATAGGACTTCAACTTAAAAAAAAAAAAAAAAAAAAAAAAAAGCGGGGCTCGGTGGCTCACACCTGTAATCTCAGTACTTTGGAAGGCCGAGGTGGGTGGATCATCTGAAGTCAGGAGTTTAAGACCAGCCTGACCAATATGGCAAAACCCCATGTCTACTAAAAATACAAAATTTAGCCAGGTGTGGTGGTGGACACCTGCAGTCCCAGCTACTCAGGAGGCTGAGACAGGAGAATTGCTTGAACCCAGTAGGTGGAGGTTGCAGTGAGCAGAGATCACACCACTGCACTCCAGTCTGGGTGACAGAGCAAGACTCCACCTAAAAAAAAAAAAAGAGTCACATACATGACATACAAACCACCCAACCAAATGATAAGAGGAATTTATAAAGAGACAATAAGTCAACAATCAAACCCTTATTTAGAAAGTGTCACATACAATGTGGTAATTAAAACCTAAACATCTGGAGAAAACGCAAACAGTGTTTAATGCTGGTATGTACCAAGAGACCTGTAGGAATGATCAATGTGTTCTGAGGAGGTCTGTTTATAGAATGAAAGTCTTGGAAGAGTCTCTCAGCAGGAATGAGGTAAATTAACTGGTGATAACACAGAAATGAGAAGAAGCTGGAGTGTGAAGGGGGCGTAGAAAACGTAAAGAACAAATACTGTCTACATTTTTTCTTTACTAGAATACAGTGTGCTGAGACTATAAGGGTAAGATAGCTAAAAGAATTCCAGTTGGGGTTTTGTTTTTTGTTTTGTTTTTGTTTTGAGAGGGAGTCTTGCTCTGCTGCCAGGCTGGAGTGCAGTGGCACGATCTCGGCTTACTGTAACCTCCACCTCGGCTTACTATAATCTCCACCTCCCAAGTCCAAGCAATTCCCCTGCCTCAGCCTCCTGAGTAGCTGAGACTATAGGTGCACTCCACCACGCCCGGCTAATTTTTTGTATTTTAGTAGAGACAGGGTTTCACCATGTTGGCCAGGATGGTCTCAATTTCCTGACCTCGTGATCCTCCCGTCTCGGCCTCTTAAAGTGCTGGGATTACAGGCGTGAGCCACCATGCCTGGCTGGGGTTTTGTATTCTTCAATCCTTGAAGATGTTACACGATCCCTTGAGAAGGGGGAAAAGCTAAGGCTGGTTGGGGGTGATGGGAAAGGTGTTGCTGATAAAGAAACACAGAGTATACAGAAGTCTTCTTTTTAGGCAGAATACGCATAAACTCAGAGACAATTTAAGAGTGAAATGGAGATTTCAACATTTTTTTCTTTGCTGCATTTGTATTTGTTCTTCCCATTACCTTCTGCATCCCAGTTGTTCCTTTCAGGTACAGGTTACATCATCTTTTCTTATAGCAAACTGTATGTGGCCAATAAACCTCTGCTGATACAAACAAGCCTTGGAATTTATCATGAACTGGAGCGGGGGGAATTGTTCTCCCTCTGAGACATGGTGACAGATAGCCAGCCTGCCTTTCCTGTGGCACTAGAACCACTCAGCCTTGTTCTTTTGGGCCAACCTCATAGATCAGAGGCCAGATGCGGGGTTCCTTTGAAAGAGAGTGTGAACAATCTAGGCTAATACGTAGGAGGCCTCTTTCTATCTCTGAGTCAAGATTCCTTACACCGACGTACACTGAGATTACAGTTTTTACTGTAACAGACACTAGTCAAGGAAAGCTGCTGTAATTTACAGCAGGCTTGCAGGGAAACAGCCCAGGGATGATCATTAATTTAAACTGTAAATAGGATCCTGTTTTATTCTGGACTCTGATCCTCGCTAGTTCCCCTAACAAGCTGACTGCAAAGCCGAGGCATGAAGCCTGCTGTTTCAAACATGATGATTGAAGAACTGCTCTTGTCCGCACAAACAGCTAAAAATAGCTACAAGAATGTGAAGGCAAAACAGGTTTCGGGGAATGCAGAGAGTTACCCTGATGTTGTCAGTTTTATTCCAGCTGCTCCCACTAGTGTGAAAAGCAGAGAGAAGTATCTGGTACAAAAGATTTTAACTTGCTAGATGGCACCCTGGAGACCTGAGAGAATTAATACAACTTTTTAAAGGAGCCTGCCCTTTTCACTGGAGGATGGCACAAGTCCCAGGAGAACTGGAGCAAATTTGAGCGCTGTCTTTGTTCTGCATAATTAACAGACCCTGAAATTTCTTTCTTTTCTCTTTTTAACATAAATTCTCATTGATTGGAGAAAATATATTCACAGTTTAAAATGTTGTGCAAGTACTATCTCTTTGATTCAAATATGTCCTTTGGGGGGGCGGAGTACATAGTTCATGGTGATAAATTCACCTCATAAGTAGAAAAACTGTGTACAAATATACTGCTATGTCAACTTTATTGATTTTTGTACCATTGTTAAGACCTTCATTGTCCTCCAATATTTCTTAAATCTATCAGCATCTCAGAAAATGACCCTAAAGGCCTCATTTATCTGTAGAGGAAAAGATCCCTTACTTTAGGTTCACTCATAACATTGTGATTTAAACAGCTCAGGACCACCTCTGCTCTGAAGGGTAACAGTCCCAGAGAAAGCCATTCCCTCACAGTCACACACAGGGACTTCTCTTTTTCTAAAACAAGGGTGTCTCAAGTGTTAAGATCAGTAAAATGCCCTTTTAAAAGTCCTTCAGATAACTATGGACTAATTATGCAGCCTGATTAATGGTGTAATGACTTGAATGGATTCAATGGTTAGACTCTTTGCTGTATTGCTTCTCTGTTTCCCTTCCAGTCGTAGCAGTTACATCTGGATTTGAGAGTCCCACTGCTTAAAACAATCCTGGAGTTTCTGGGTCATCACCATATAATCTCTAGCTACAGAAAAGCTTATAATCACATTCAATATTTGGCATATTTTTATTTTTTCATGTTTATCTCCAACAGCATCAATAAAACAGAGACTATCATTAGATTATTCTGAGGTCTCTTCCAGCCGTAAATTTCTTCCATTTCCCTATATGACTTTACAAATGGAGAAAATGTAAACGATTCACCCAGAGTCACCTGTTAGGTAGAATTAGAATCAAGGCAGGGACTTGGATTCCTGAATCTTAGTTCAGGGATCTTTCAATTACAAAAAGTCATGCCACATTTAGTACTAGAATACAGGACCTTTGAAGATGAGTCCCTGGCTTATTTCTCTTTATATCCTGTGGTGCGTAGCATTGCCTAGCATACAGTTTGTAGATTATTAAATTAAATTTGCTAAAAATATGAACTAGAAGAAAAATCAATAGAGATTACAAAAATCAATTCAAAGCCAAGAAACAACTAAATCTCATTATAGAAATAAAAGGTATAAGTTCAGTTCCTCAATTTGGGACTGCATACAGCAGATCAAAATTGTTTAGCTGTAATTGTTGATGAAGTACCCAGCCAGTAAAGGGAAGATAGGAATGTTCAAGGTATAATCCTAAATTTGTGAGGCTGACATTATTGGCTGTGTGGTACTCTGGCGAACAGCCACACATGGCTATGTCAATTTAAATGAATTAAAATTAAATGAAATTTAAAATCCAATTACTCAAATTACACCAGCCATATTTCAAATCCTCAACAGTCATAAATTGTTAATGTCTAAAGTACAGGACAGCTTAGAGGAAAATTTCTAAAATCACAGAAATTTCTACTGGACACTGCAGAAAGAAAAAAGAATGAAGTGAAGAGAAAACAATTAAGCTTTTACTATTCTGTGCTAAGCACCTGAAATGCCTAATTTCATATAATTCATACGACTTCCCGCATGAGGTAGGTACCATATAATCGTCCCCCTTTTAAAGGGAATGCTGCTTGGAGAGACTAAGTACATCACCATGCTTATATACTTAGTGACTGGTTTAGCTGGGTGTTTACTGGTCTTCTGACTCGAGTCTATGCTCAGCTGAAAAGCTATGCTGCTTCTACTGAAAAACTTGAAATGCCTACAGCCAGAGTGAACATGTTACATTTTATATTAGTGGTTTTTAATCCTAGATACCTATAGAAGCATCTGGGGAGCTTTATCAAGATACAGTTACCTGAGCCCTAATCCAGAGCAACAGTGGTGGGACTAGAGGTTGCACATTTGTAGACCACTTAGTCCTTTTGACATGCAGCCAGGATTGAGAGTGAATGCTTGAGAGATATTTTCATCACCTTCCATAGTCCAGATGGCAAAACGTAGACCCTACCCAAGGTCACTAAGAGTAGCTAATGAAAAATCTAAGATGAGAACATATACATCATTGCTACCTTCATAACGCACTGTGGTTTAGGATACATTCAGGAATGACACATTTCTTTTTCCTGATTAATACTATTAGTTCATGTAACCTATGTAATACTTAGCAATTATGTCAGAACTCAGAATTTGATAATGGAAGTTTACGAAAACAAAGGTATAGATGTGGAACCACTCCTCTTCTGAGACAAATAATGTCTTTCTCATTTAAAAGTAGTATTTTCTTCCTAAAAAATGACGTATGTGAGGAGTAGGTAAGCGCTTTTAATAGGAGACGTATGACACAGAGGAAAAAGTATGACTGACTGCTAACCAAGACAACTTAATTCTAGTCCCAATTGTGGCCGTAACTGCAACAGGCACAGACTATTTCTTTTCTCTGAATCTCAGTTTTCTTATCTGCAAATAAGGGTGTTGTATATGACCATCTCCAAGGCTCCTTGCAGCTAAGATCCATGCTCAGAAGGGACTAATCTTACCACTCTTTCCAAGCTCCCCTGTTCTGCTAAATGCATTGCATTTACCCTGACATTTGTGTGCAGACTAAACCAACATTAAAAATGAAACTTCCTATCTGCTGTAGGACAATGCATTCACTTAAATTCTACTTAATCTGTTTGTTCCATGTTAAGGAAAAACTGGGACATCAGATGAAAAGCCATCTTTTCTGCTGTCTTGTCAAGACTCATTCTAATTCTTGTGATTGACCGGTAGGAACTCTTACAAGAGAGTGAGCGGCATTCACTCAACAAGACTCATTCTTTGTAGCTGCCTTTCGGAAATGGTAATGATCTACCTATCCCGCGCCCTCTTACACTCACAGCTGCTGATCTGAAAATTATGATGTGTCAGACATTTTACAACCTTAACATCCATCAACTCATCTTAACATTTCTAATCCCAGCTTAACTGTAATGGATTTTTAGGTAGCTAGAGAGGTTAGCCAATCAAGACAGAAGTCACATTGTGAATGAGTAGCATGCCGAATATACATTTCTTACCTTACGCTTGTTGGTAGGACACACGTAGAGATAGCTCAAAATGGTTTTCAAACCAACTTTATCATTCAGCTTCTCATAGGTTGTTCCATAATCGGTTGACCTATAATTCAAAAAGAACATTAATGAGGACAGACATATACGTCATTTGGCTGCCTGTCGGTATAATGCATGTTTTACATTGTAGAATGGCTCTCGGGTGGTTTCTAAATGATTCATGTAGTATATAATGATGTTTAATTATGTACACAGTAGCATCATGTGAGTGGTTAAAATTTGCATTTAAATTGAATTGGTAAAAATTAAAACTCCATCTCTCTACTGCTCCTTAATGTATGCACACTGTGTAAAACATGTGGTTAATTTTAAAAGATTAAGAGATGAGGGTGTCCCTTGATTTGACCAAAGAATTAAATGAGTTTTTAGTTAGATATGACATTTCCAAACTTTTACTTTATGTTTGGCACAGTAGAAAAGCAGGTTCTCCTGATTTATCTACAAATTGTGTTTTCTCTGATGAGTGAGGGAATATATGGTAGGTCAGTCCCTTCAAAGGTCAGTTAGTCTTTTCTTACTATTTAAGAGCAAGAAAATGTCTCAATAATAAGAGAAATTTCACAAATTTCTTACTCCATGGCCTTTTCCAGTGTTAAGCAATCCGGAGTCAGGACATCACTTCTTGTCCCTGACTCTGTTTTTCCTATAGAGCCTCTCAACTTTTGCCATTGGTCAATAAATTATTCGTTCAGATTAAATATACTGATTTTATTTACCTTCTCTATGAAGGTCTACACTAAGAATTTTAATCTTATATCATCATGATAATTATGTATAGTAGGGATTATTATCTGTATTTGATGAAAATGATTGAGAGAAATTCAGTGACTTGTTTAAAGAAATTTTTAAAATTTCCTGATAAATGGGACAGCTAGATACTGAATTCAGGTATTTTTAGCCTAAGGCCTATGTTGCTTTCATTATACTTCATGGGTTTTTTTTTTGCCTTTTTGTCTTTTTTTTTTTTTTTAATTCAAAGAAGATAGGGCAGGGCACAGTGGTTAGCGCCTGTAATTCCAGCACTTTCGGAAGGCAAGGCAGGTGAATCACTTGAGGTCAGGAGTTAGAGACCAGCCTGGTCAACATGGTGAAATTCCATCTCTACCCAAAATACAAAAATTAGCCTGGCGTGATGGCACACGTCCACAGTCCAAGCTACTTGGGAGGTTGAGACATGAGAATCGCTTGAACCCAGGAGGTGGAGATTGCAGTGAGCCAAGATCATGCCACTAAACTCCAGCCTGTGCCACAGAACAAGACTCTACCTCAAAAAAAAAAAAAAAAAGAAAAAAAAAGATAGATATAAAATTTCCTCTTAGCTTTCTTTTCTTACTTAGGAAATTGTCGATAAAATTCATTCATTCACTCACATTTATAGCACATCTAAGACATACCAGACAGTGTTGCTAGGTGCAAGATCATAGCACACAGCCCCTACTCTCAAGTATGTCACAATTTGAAAGAAATAAACAAATAGTTAGAATATGTTAAGTGCAAAGATAGAGATATGAGTTCATAATGCTTAGAAATTAATGCTGATTTAATTAGAAAAACACACAAAAAATGTAACCATCTTAATTCATTTCTGAAACTGATAAAAGTTACAAATTCCTGCAGGCCATAATGACCAAGTAGAAGGGTATGTTAACAAGCTCAGGATCATCCATTCAGTATGTACGGTGGATCAAACAGGCAGAAAGCTGCATAACAGTGATCCTGGAGCTAGGAATTAAGGATTTATTCTGGCTGGAGATTCAAGACATTTCCTCCTAAAATTTAAACATAGATGGCACACAGAAAGGGTCAACACTTGAGAGGATTTAGATGCCATTCCCCATCACTGAGGAACAAAATACTATGCAAATCTTCCTGGAAGAACTATGAACCTTGAAAATGGGTACGTTTAGAAAACTGAATTAGAAAGAGCAGCACAGACTAAATGTTACATTTATAACAAAAATATGTAACTGGCTTATTTCAGGATGAGTCTCTGTACTATTACAATCAAACATTAGCTTGATAGTCAAGAATATCTGAGGAGCGTTCCAGAATTATTTCACAGGATATCTTATTGATGAATCACAACAAAATGTCTTAAAATCTTCCTCCTGTATCTTTTTAATCAAAATTCATAGCTTATTGGAGGAAATTCCCTGCTATTCTCTAAGAACTATCTAAGATTTCTTTCTTAAGCCAGTCCAGTCTTGTTTGTTTTTGAGATGGAGTCTCACCGTGTCACCCAGGCTGGAGTGCAGTGGGGTAATCTCAGCTCACTGCAACCTCCGCCTCCTGGGTTCAAGCGATTCTCCTGCCTCAGCCTCCCAAGTAGCTGGGATTACAGGCACACACCACCACACCCAGCTAATTTTTGTATTTTTAGTAGAAATTGGGTTTCACTATGTTGGCCAGGCTGGTCTCGAACTCCTGACCTTAGGTGATGCACCAGCCTCAGACTCCCACAGTGCTGGGATTACAGGTGTGAGCCACTGTGCCCGGCCCCCAGTCCACTTTTGGTGTGTTTTTTTCATTCTTATCTTAGCCTGCTGAGTCAACATTCTCTTTCTAGTAGGTCTTATGTGCCTCCCAAATCTTACTAGCCTTATTTTACCTCCTTTTATTGTACAGTTTTTTATATATTCATTATTCTGAATAATACAAGTTCCAGAACAAAAACAGATACAAAATCTACTGATGGGTGGAAATCAGTAAGACTATATTAGAGCCAAGGGAATAGATCAATTTTCCTAGTGGAATAATGAAAAAAGAGACTAAAGAAGTAGGAATTAGTCTACAGAGAGTGTGATGAGTTTCTTATAATTCCTGTTAACTTGATCCCTGAGCATAGATGAATTTTTTTACAATAAAAAAAACATGCCATAGAAAGGCAAATGAAGATTATACTATAAGGATTCTGCATACAATCATCCTTATTTGCATGTGTGTGTTTTTGTGTGGGTGGGTGAGTGGGTGTATATTAAACTCTAATCTCAAAATGTGACAAGATGACAATAGAGTGACTTAGTCAGTTTTACATTAGCAACATTTTTTCGGAAAGCTTAACTATGTTATTGGACATTTTTATCTTATTGTAATATAATTCACCCCCCGATCCAGATGCCTCAAGTTATCTGTCATTATTTTTTGGTGCCATCTCTTGTTTCTTGATTTTACAAAGCTCAAAAGTTATCCCAAAATTTGATAATTCTCCACTCAAGCAGAACTGCATATTTAAACACTACGGCTTTGTAATAAGCAATTGATAGAAAGTGAAAATGATGCATTTTCACACATCCAAGTGGTATAGATTAGCAGCTGTCCAAGGGTGTCCCACAGAACCAGAATTACATGGAGTGTTGACAAGTTTCATTGGCAGAACCAACAATCGGTTGGGGTATACATTGGTACAGTGGTACAGAAGAAAGAATAGTAAATACTTTTAAACCAGTTGGTAAAGAGTTACTGCACTAAGTTCTCTGAGTAGTTGTTCCAGTAAGTCTTATCACCATAGCCTCTCACTCAGGAACCTCTTAAGTTTCTTCATAGCCCAGCAACCAAAAGATTGAGGTCTGGCGCAGCAGAGGTCCCAGAAACTTGCTCCAGCACCAAGACCAACACCTGTGCTGATCTGTCGATGCCTTTGCCAATCAGGCTGCATCCCAGTAGGGGCACAGTGACCTTGAGTTGGCACTGCATCATGGAAGGCAATTTCTAGTGCCCATCTGTAAGCCCTGATTCACAGCTAAGAGATGCTTTCAGTTCTACTCGCACAGTCATTTATGGGAGCTGTAGTCTCCCATGGACATGAGCTCCTATAGAGCAGAGGAAACAAAGAGGTGGTCAGCAGACGGGCTGGTAAGCCCAAGTGCTGGTTAAATATTTTAACTACCATCCCTAGGAATGGGAGAGAGGGACATTTTCCAAGAACAAAAAAACATTGCAAAATTTATGATTAGGCAACATGTAATGTACCTTCACTTCCTAACTTTTCACAAACGGTATTATTCTAATATACAATGAACCTCTTAAAAGCACATTTCATACAACATTTTCCAAATATATTTGAAGACAGCATCTATTTTTGAGAGATATCTAATGAGATTAGTGTTCTGAGCAACACATTTTGGGAAGCACAAGATCAAAGCAAAGAAAGAAAAAGAAAGGCATGGATCTTAATTTCCTAAGAGGAACTATAAAAATATCTTAAATGCAAATTGCAAACAGAAATGCCAGCATCTATTAACCATCAAGTGACTACTGCTGTAATAAAAAAAGCAAAAAAAGGAAAGGATCTTAAAATGTGTATCTTAAATAGTCATAATTAAGATGTGACATATGCAGCCTTGAATTCTTGTACGATTTTTTAAAAAATCATTTCAAAGCAAGTATTTTTATTTTCAGGCTTTGTTTACAGGTTGACTTATCTAGAAACGAAAAAGAGAGCTTCTGTCAACACCTATACTGTGCCAGAAGAAGCTAAAAGCTTAACAAAATAAGCATTCTATGAAAAGAAATATGCAAGTGATTAAATTAAGGCTTACTTTCTTTTGCTTTCGAACTTTAATCCTTATACTACTGTTTTTACAAATATATCTTAGTGACTTTTAGAACTTTTGAAAGTATGTCTCCATTTAAGTATTTACTATATGCACAGAGCTGAAATAAGTTGCTCTGCAGAGTGAAGAAACCACATCTGAGGCAACTCACCTGCCTTCCAAGAGGTTATGATCTTTTTTAGATAGCAAAATCTCCTACCACACTTGAAGAAAGGATCAGTATAGGATACAACTAGTTTCCATAGGAGTTGCAGAAATGTAATGTGTGACTGGATTTCCTCCACTATAATCTTATGCCATCAAATGAGATACTAAATAAATACAGAATCACTGTAATCTAAATTAACCCATAAGCACAATGATTGGTACATAAGTAAACTATAAATGATAGCTTTTGTTATTCACTTCTAACATTTTTTTCTTGATTGTTGTTGGTGGTCTTTGCTCGATACTTACTAAAACCTATCACGTGAACCCTCGAGGAAAACCCCAATCACTGAAAATAATTTTGATTTAGGTTGCTTAGAAGAAAAGATATTCATAAAGCTATTACAACATGTTAAAAACATAGCATAACTTAGTCTATCATATCTTGAAGAATATGTGCTAGTTTTATGTGGTACTTGGATCAGAGAGTTAATGGTAAGAACTGAAATGAGAATTAAAGATTCCACATTCTGCTTCTATAATAAGTATGTCAGAATTCTATTGCTGAATAGACTATTATGCTTAAAACTCCTAATAGATAACATCATAAAAATGAATGCTCATTGGGTACATCCAATGTGATCTGAGCTCTTCACATGCAGAATCCTATGAGATAGACACTGATATTAATATTGCATGTTACAAATAAGGAAGACTAAAAAGTGTAACCAACCTACTTAAGACTAAAGAACTTGGAAGGTGCTGAGTGCACACTGGCCAGCATCCTTAACTCCATACTGCCATGCCTCTATCAAAAGCCACCAGGATAAATTTACAGGAAGTTAAGGAGATGTATTCAGAAAACCTAGCTTAGCAATTTTTAGTAAAAGAAATATTAATTAAAACTCTTTGAGATTCTATATGTTGTAGACCAAAGTCTGACTTTTCTTTATACCTACTAAAGGACAGGTCTGCCAGAAAGAATTGGGAAAAAAAAAAAAAGTATAAGCAGAAACTCTCACAAGGATCTATGAGGAAAAGAAGTTATATCCTTTATCTGACTCAGCGTGGCTCCCGTGAAGGCTGAAAATATGGACCAAGTGATTGGGGTCAACCAGTTAATGGTTGATGATGCCTCATTAAGAATAGCAAGATATCTCAGCCTAATAGAAAAAGCAAGTTATTGAAGCAAAACAACTGGAGTCAGTCAGTCATGTGCTGTTATCCATTGCAGTGCCACATGTCTTAGTAGGACTCCTAGCCCACTTTTGTTGTCCAGTGCAATGCCAACGTGTCAAAACTAGATTCCTACTCAGCTTTAACTCAGCTTATTTTTAGCAAACAGGATCTCTGTGGTCAGAAGTTCCTTCTCAGAGATCAACCAGCTGAAGCTAGCAAAATCCACAACTGCAGCTTACTCAACCTCTGAAGAACTTCTAGCTTTATTTTAATCCAGATTCCATGCTGAATGACACTCCCACCATCACCATGACAGTTGACAGTCACCATGACAATGACTGGAGGAGACCAAGAAAAAAAACAGAAAAGATGCAGCTCCTTGATTCCAGGAAAGTCTCGGTCCCTTCAAAAGAAAAGCACAAATATTCCTTCCCTTGCTCTTAATGCCCAATCGCTATGTTAAAGTTACCCTGTATTTACAACTGCCTGGTTCTCAGAGGCTGAGAAATTAGTTAGCTCCATTGTCCACTTCTACAATTCCATAATCATTGAGTAAAGACAGTACTGCTTGACAATCACTTTCAGTTTTGTGTATTGGTTTTGCAACACCAAACAGGAAAAAGCCCCCTTTGGGGTAACTGAGTGAGATCCCCAGTAACATCATTACCTAGTAAGCTGTCAGTGCCCTTGTTTCTATAACAAATCAAATTCTCAGTACTCTGCAGAATTTCATGTTCATTCCAACTGTCACCTAATAGGATCTCAATATAACTGTAAGATGCCTAATACCCAATTCCTCTCTTCTACCTGCCTCCTCCCCATCCGACTCCAATTCCAGCCTTTGCCTTTCACTTGAAAAGCTCTTTCCCCAGATCCGTAATAGACAACTGTCTTATTGCTTTCTGAACAATGCTCATGCTGTATGAAGTAACAGCCTCCCTCACCCACCCCTCAGCACACTCTGCCCTTCCTAGGTGCTTTTATTTTCTGCTCATACTATTTATACCTATCTGATAGATTTTGACTTATTTGCATTGTCTTTCTCCATGGGAACAGGGCTGAAGTCTGATTTGTTCACAGATGTCTTCCTAGCACTCACAACAGCGCACTGGGCACAGTAGGTACTATTTGTTTTTGACTACTTGCTAGCCTGATGGACGCTTGCTTTTCTTGTGTTACCCAGTGGACTTCCATGAAATAAAAACTGAGAAGCTCATATAGTTTGGCAAGGACTTTCGGCTATGATAACTCCCGCTGTTAGAAGATACAATCCGCTGTATGGAAAGAAGGGAGACTGGGGTGGTGACTAGATTCTATGCCTTCTACTTTTTCAAATTAATAAACTTAGTTTTTAGAAGAGATTCAGGTCCACAGAAAAACAAAGTGGAAAATAAGTAGTTCTCATATACCCGGCTCCCACACGTGCACAGCATTCCCCATTATCAATATTCTCCTTCAGAGTGTTACATTTGTTACAAGCAAAGAACCTACAATGAAGCATCATTATCACCCAAAATCCATAGTTAACATTAGTGTACATTCTTGGTGTTCTACATTCCATGGGTTCTGACCAATGCATAATGGCATGTATCCACCACTTGATATCATAGAGAATAGTTTCACCAGGTCAACAATGCTTGATCCTCTTCCTATTCATTCCTCCTATCCCCTAGCTGATACTAACCACCAATCTATTTACCTTCTCCATAGTTTTGCCCTTCCTAGAATGTTGTACATAGTCATATCTTGTTTTATTGCACATTACTGTGTTACACTTTGCAAATATTACGTTTTACAAATAGGAATTTTGTGGCAACCTGAAGGGAGCAAGTCTGTTGGCACCATTTTCCAACAGCATGTGCTCACTCCATGTCTCTGCCACGTTTTGGTAGTTCTTGTAATATTTCAATCTTTCCCATTATCATTATATCTGTTATGGTGATCTGTGATCTTCAATGTCACTATTGTAATTGTTTTGGGGTGCCCTGAACCATGCCCATGTAAGATGGCAAACTTAATAAATATTATGTATGTTTTGATTGCTCCACCAACCAGCCATTACCTATCCCCTTCCCCCTCCTGCTTTTTCCCCTAACCCCTTAGGCTTCCCTACTGCCTGAGATAAATGATACTGAAATTAGGTCATTGAATAACTTTACAATGTCTTCTAAGTGTTCAAGGGAAAGGGAGAGCTGCACATCTCTCACATTAAATAAAAAGCTAGAAATGATTAAACCTGGCAAGGAAGGCATGTGAAAAGGCAAGACAGGGCAACAGCTGGGACTCTTGTGCCAAACAGTTAGTCAAACTGTGGCTGCAAAGGAAAAGTTGTTGAGGAAAATTAAAGGTGTTACTCCACTGAACACAAGAACAATAAAGTGAAACAGGTTTATTGCTGATATGGAGAAAGATTTAGTGGTCTGCCTAGAAGATCAAACCAGCTACAACATTTCCTTAAGCCAAAACATAATCCAGAGCAAGGCCATAACTCTCCTCAACTCTATGAAGGCCAAGAGGTGAGGAAGCTGCAGAACCAAAGTTTCAATCTAGCAGAAGTTGGTTCTTGAGGTTTGTGGAAAAAAGCCTTCTCTATCACGTATAAGTGCAATGCAAAGCAGCAAGTGCTGATATAGACACTGCAAGTTATCCAGAAAATCTAGCTAAGATCATTGATGAAGGTGGCTACAGTAAACAACAGATGTTCAATGTAGATGAAACAGCACTCATCAAAAGATGATTCCATATAGGATTTCAAAGCTAGAGAGATGTAGTCAATGCTGCCTTCAGAGCTTTGAGGGAGAAGCTGACTCTCTTGTTGGGGGCTAAAGCATTGGTGACTTTCAGTTGAAGTCAATTGTCTTTTATGATTCTGAAAATCCTGGAGTCCCTAAGACTTATCCTAAATCTCTTCTGCTTGTGCTCTATACATGCAATGATGAAGTCTAAGTGGCAGCACACCTGTTTACAGCATGGCTTACTGGATAGTTTAAGCCCATTATTGAGACCTATTGCTCAGATAAAAAGATTTCTTTCAACATATTACTGCTCACTGATAATGTATCTGGTCACCCATGAACTCTGATGGAGATGTAAAAAAAAAAAAAATGGATGTTGTTTTCATGTCTGCTAATACAATATATTCTGTAGTCCATAGATCAAGGAGTAATTTTAAAGTATTATTATTTAAGAAATAGATTTTGTAAGGCTACAGCTTCCATAGATAGTGATTCCTCTGACAGAGCTGAGGGCAAAGTAAACTGAAAACCTTTTGGAAGGGATTCACCATTCTAGAAGCCATTAAGAACATTCAAAATTTATGGGAGGAGAGGAAAATACCAACATTTGCAGGAATCTGGAAGAAGTTAATTCCAACACACGCGGATAATTTTGAGGGGTTTGAGACTGGTGAAGAAGTTAACTGTACATGTGGTGACCACAACAGAGAACTAGAAGTGGAGCATGAAGATGTGAGTGAATTGCTGCAGTCTCATGATCAAACATCAACTGATGAGAAGTTGCTTCTTATGGATGAACAAAGAATGTGGTTTCCTGAGATGGAATCTACTCTTGGTGAGGGTGCTGTAAACATTGTTGAAATGACAACAAAGAGTTTAGAATATTAAATAAACTTCATTGATAAAGGAATGCAGGATGTGAGAGAATGAACTCTAATTTTCAAGAAGTTCTACCCAGGGTACACTGATACCAAGACAGCATTGCATGCTACAGAGAAGTTTTTCATAAAAGGAAGAGTCAATTCATCTAGCAAACTTTACTGTTATCTTAAGAAATTGCAACAACCACCCTAATCTTCAGGAAACATTGCTGCGATTAGTCAGCAGCCATCAACATCACTGAAGGCTCAGATGATTATTCACATTTTTCAGTAATAACAAATTTTTGATTAAGATATGTACATTGGTGGCCAGGTGTGGTGGCTCAAGCCTGTAAGCACTTTGGGAGGCTGAGGAGGGCAGATGACTTGAGGTCAGGAGTTTGAGACCAGTCTGGCCAACATGGTGAAATCCTGTCTCTACCAAAAATACAAAAATTAGCAGGGTGTGGTGGCACATGCCTGTAATCCCAGCTACTTGGTGGCTGAGGTAGGAGAACTGCTTGAACCCTAGAGGTGGAGGTTGCAGTGAACTGAGATCACACCACTGCATTCCAACCCAGGCGGCAGAGGGAGACTCCATCTCAATTAAAAAAAGTGTACATATGTGTGTGTGTGTGCACACGCACGTGTGCGCGTATACATATACACACACAATTTTTACAAAATATATATAATACATAAAAATGTGTATTTTTTAAAATGTATGTGTGTATATACATAGATATATAGATATATATACACACACAAGAAGAGAAAATCAAACACTGCATGTTCTCACTCATAGGCAGATGAGTTAGAATAGCATTTCATATTCCCAGTGCATATAAAAGTTATGTTTATACTCTGCTACTATATATATATATATGTATATACACATATACACACACATGCATTTTCTAGACATAATGCTATATATGTATACACATATGTGTGTGTATATATATGTATACATACACAAAGTTTTTCTAGACGTAATGCTATTACACACTTAATAGACTGCAATATAAACATAACTTTTATATGTACTGGGAAATCAAAAATTCATTCATTTGCTTTATTGTGATATTCAGTTTATTGCATTTGTGTGGAATCAAACCCACAGTATCTGAGGTATGCCTGTAGTTGAAATCATACAGCATCTAGCCTGTTCAGACTAGCTTCTTTCATTTAATGATATACATCTCAGCTTCCTCCATGCCTTTCAGGGCTTGACAGCTTTTTTTGAAAGGGCTGAATTACGTTCCATTGTCTACATGTGCCATAGTTTCCAGTCGCCTACTGATCTCAGTAAATCTCAGTTGCTTCCAAGTTTTGACAATTGTAAGTAAAACTTCTATAAACATCCCGGTGCAGAATTTTGTGTAAATGTGTTTTCAACTCCTTTTGGTTTCAAATCCTTTGCTAGATTGCATATTGAGTATATTTTGTTTTGTAAGAAACTGCCAAACTGTCTCCCAAAGTGACTGTATCACTTTGCACTCTGACCAGCAATGAATGAGTGGTTCATTGCTTGCTTCACATCCTTATTGGCATTTGGTGTTCTCTGTTTTAGATTTTGTGCATTTTAATAGGTGTATAATAGTGTATCATTGTATTTTTTAATTTGCAATTCCCTAAAGATATATGAGGTTTAACATATTTTTAAATGATTATTGGACATCTGTATATGTTGCTATTTTATTATTATTATTTTTTTTTTGAGGCAGAGTCTTGCTTTGTCACCCAGGCTGGAGTACAATGGCATGATTTTTGCTCACTGCAACTGCCACTTCTCAGGTTCAAGTGATTCTCCTGCCTCAGCCTCCAGAGTAGCTGAGACTACCCATGTACACCACTATGTCTGGCTAATTTTTGTATTTTTAGTAAAGATGGGGTTTTGCCTGTTGGACAGGCTGGTCTCAAACTCCTGACCTCAGGTGATCTGTCCACCTTGGCCTCCCAGAGTGTTGGAATTGCAGGCATGAGCCAATGTGCATAGCCTATGTTTTGAATTATTGTTAATTGTATTTAGAATAGAGAAGAGCAGCAGTTCACTGACATCTTCGTGCTCCACTTCTAGTTCTCTGTTGTGGTCACCATATGTACAGTTACTTTCTCGACCAGAGTCTCAAACCCCTCGAAATCATCTGCAAGTGTTGGAATTAACTTCTTTCAGATTCCTGCGAATGTTGGTATTTTCATCTCCTTACTATGTTGCCCAGCTGGTTGCAAACTCTGGGCCTTAAGTGGTCCTCCCACCTCAGACCCCCAAAGTGCTAGGATTACAGGCATGAGCCTGTATGTGTTCTTTCATGAGGTGTCTGTTCAGGTTGTCATTTTTTTTTTTTTTAAAAAAGGTTTAAATATTGATTTTTTTTTTTTTTTTGCTTGTTTTTTTTTTTTTTTTTTGAGACATAGTCTCCCTTTGTCGCCCAGGCAGGAGAACAGTGACTCGATCTCAGCTTACAGCAAACTCCACCTGCCACATTCAAGCAGTTCTCCTGCCTCAGTCTCCTGAGTAGCTGGGATTACAGGAACATGTCACCACACCCAGCTAACTTTTGTATTTTTAGTAGAGATAGGGTTTCACCATGTTGGTCAGGCTGGTCTCAAACTCCTGACCTCATGATCTGCCTGCCTCGACCTCCCAAAGTGCTGAGATTATAGCAGTGAGCCACTGCACCTGGCCTAAATAACAATTTCTTACTGTTAAGGTTCTCTTTTTTTTTTTTCTTCTTCTGCCCAGGCTGGAGTGCAATGGTGTGATCTCATCTCACTGCCTGAGTAGCTGGGATTATAGGCATGCACCACCATACCTGGCTAATTTTGTATTTTTAGTAGAGATGGGGTTTTGCCATGTTGGCCAGGCTGGTCTTGAACTCCAGGTGATCCATCCACCTCGGCCTCCCAAAATGCTGTGATTATAGGCATGAGCCACTGTGCCCGGCCCTTATTGAGTTTTAAGAGTTATGTGCACACTCGCGCGCACTTGTATGTGTGTGTGTGTGTGTGTATTTCCCCAATTTACTGAGATATGACTGACAATTGCAATTGATTTATTGTATACAATATAATGTTTTCATATAGTATACATTTTGAAATAATTACCACAATCTAGTTAATTGTAGTCAATATGTCAATTACCCCAACCATTAACTGTGTGTGTATGCGGTAAGAATATACTTGACTTCTCTAGTAGCATATTTCAAATATACATTACATTAATATTAACTACAGTTACTATGTAATAAATTAAGTATCCCAAACGTATTCATCCAATAATGGAAAGTTTTTATGCTTTGACTCCTATTTCCACTTTCTGCCAACCCTCAGCCACTAGTAACCACCACTCTACTCTCTGTTACTATGAGTCTGGCTCTTTTATAGATTCCACATGTAAGTGAGATCATCCATCATTTGTCTTCTGATGCCTGTCTTATTTCACTAAGTATAATGCTTCCCAAGTTAATTCATGTTGTGGCAAAAGGCAGAATTTCCTTTTTTAAGGTTAATATCCATTATTATTTGATATCCATTGATTTATCAAACACTGAGGTTGTTTCCACACCTTAGCTATTGTGAATAATGCTGCAATGAACACAGAAGTACAGCTATCTCAAGATAATGACTTTATTTCCTTTGAGTCTACACCCAGGACTAAAATAGCTGGATCTATATGGAGCAAAATTTAATTTTTTAGGAACCACCATACTGTTTTCCATAATGCTACATATTTACATCCCTACCAAAAGTGTACGAGGGTTCCCTTTTCTCCACATCACTTGTTATCTTTTGACATTTTGATAATAACCATCCTAATAGTTGTGATATTTTATTGGGGTTTTAACTTGCATTTCACTGATTAGTGATATTGAACATCTTTCAGATACTATTGGATTTTTGTATGCCATCTTTGGAAAAATGCCTATTCTGGTCCTTTGCCCATTTTAAATCAGGTTTTTTGTTTAATTTTGCTATTTACTTGTATAAATTTCTCACATATTGTGTTGATTGTTTCCTTTGCTATGCAGAAGCTTTATTACAGTCCCGTATTTTAATTTTGGTGTCTGTGCTTTTGGTGTCAAATTTTAAAAAAATCATTTCTAAGACCAATACTGAGGAGTTCTATGTTTTCTTCTAGGAGTTTCATAGTTTCAGGTCTTATGTTTAAGTTTTTAATCAACTTTGAATTAAGTTTCATGTATGATATAAGATGAGGATACGATTTCATTCTTTGTAGTCTAGTTTCCCCAATACCATTTACTGAATTTCTTTGTATATTTTATATGACAGTCCTTTATCTGATAGGTCTTTATAAATTTTTCCCAGTTTGTGGCTTGTCTTCTCAGTCTATTGGTATTGTCATTCTCAGAGTTTTAAAATTTAATGAAGTCTGGGTTATCAATTTTTTTCATAGATTGTAACTTTGGTCTTGTATATAAAAAGTCATCACCATATGCAAGGTCATTTAGGTTTTCCTCTAGTTATGTTCTAGGAGTTTTATACTTCTGCATTTTATGTTTAGATATATGATACACTTTGAATTAATTTTTGTGAGGGCTTTAAGGTCTACGTTCAAACTGCCTTATCTGTATTTATTAATTACTGCCTGTTGGTGTCCAGTTTTTCAGCACCTTTTGTTGAAAAGACTTTCTTTTCCTCATTGTATGGGCTTTGGTCTTTTGTCAAAGATCAGTTGACTATATTTATGTCGTTCTGTGTCTGGGCTCTCTCTTCTGTTCCATTGATCTATTTGTCTATTCCTTCACTATAACAAATTGTCTTGATTACTACACTCTATAGTAAGTCTTGAAGTCAGGTAGTGAGTGCTCCAATTTTGCTTCCTTCCCTCACTACTCAGTTGACTATTCTGGGTCTCCTACCTTCTCCAGGTAAACTTTAGAATTATTTATCAACAGCCACAAAATAACTTGCTAACTTTTGATTAAGGTTGTGTTGAATCTACAGAGCAAGTTGAGAGGAACTGACATCTTGGCAATATTAAGTCTTCCTGTCCATGGATATGGAATATCCTTTCAGTTACTCAGCTTTTTAAATATCTTTTATCAGAGCTTTGTAGTTTTCCTCATATAGATCTTTCATGCATATGTTAAATTTATGTCTATTTTCTTTTTCAGTGTGTTAATGTAAATGGCAATGCGTTGTTAATTTCAAATTTTGCTTGTTCATTACTAGTATATAAAAGTGATTTACTTTTGTATATTAACTTTATATCCCACAATCTTGCTACAATTACTTATTAGTATTATTTGCATTATTAAGATTTTATACATAGACACTTATGTCTCTTCAACAAAGACAGTTTTATTTCTTCCTTTTCAATCTGTGTAACTTTTATTACTTTTTCTTGTCTTACTGTATTAGCTAGGACTTCCAGTATGATGCTAAAAAACAGTGGTGAGGGAATATTCTTGCCTTATTCTGATCTTAGTGGGAAAATTTTGAGCTTCTCACCACTAAGATGCTAGCTGAAGGTATTTTGTAGACCTTCCTTGTCAATTTAAGAAAATTCCCTCTATTCCTAGGTTGCTGAGTTTTTACAATGAATTGGTATTAAGATTTGTTCATTTATCTTCCCTCATCTATTGGTATGTGATTTTCCTTTTTTAGCCTGTTGATGTGGTAATTACATTATTTGATTTTTGAATATTAAATCAGCTTTACATACCTTGGATGAACCCCACTTGGTCATGGTGCACAATTCGTTTTGAATATTGTTGGATTGAGGGGTTTTGCATCTTTGCTCATGAGAGACAATGGTCTGGAAGTTTGTAATTTTCTCATAATGTTATTGTTTAGTTTTTTATATTGGAATAATACCAGCATCATAAAATGACTTGGGAAGTAATCCCTCTGCTTCTGTATTCTGCAAGAGTTTGTAGAAAATGGGCATAATTTATTTCTGAAATGCATGGGAGAATTCACCTGTGAACTGATTATGGCTGGTGCTTTATATTTTGGAAGAAAACTATTTATTCCATTTCTTTAATTATTAAAAGCCTATAATGTCAGATTTCTACATTTTCTTGTGTGAGTTTTGGAAGATTGTGTCTTTCAATAAATCGGTCCACTTCTTCTATTTTATTAAATTGTGTGTAAAGTGTTCGTAATAGTCCATCTTTTTAGTGTCCATAAGGTCTGTAGTGCTCTCTCCCCTTTCATTTTTGACATTAGTAATTTGTGCCCCATCTCTTTTTTCGTAGCCTGGCTATAAGCTTGTCCATTTTATTGCTTTTTTTCCCCAAACAAAACAGGTTTTAGCTTTGTTAATTTTCTATTTTCAGTTTTGTTGATTTATGCTCTAATTTTTTATTATGTCTTTTCTTCTGCTTATTATACATTTAATTTGTTATCTTTTCCTTAATTTTTTGTGGTGGGAGTTTACTGATTTTATATTTTTTCTTCTTAAATATATACTTTCAACATAGTAAATTTCTCTCTAAGAATAGCTTTTACTGCAACCCACAAACTTCAGTAAGTTTTATTTTCATCTTCCTTTACTTCAAATTATAGTTTAATTTCTCATGAGATTTTTTTCTTTGATCTCTGTGGTATTTAGAAGCATGTTGTTTAATCTCCACTCATTTTGAAATTTTTAAGCTATTTCTTTTATTGATTTCTAGTTTAATTTCATTGTGGTTGGAGAACGGACATTGTATAATTTCTATTTGTTTCAATTTGTTAAGGTGTGTTTTAGAGTTCAGAAAGTGATCTGTCTTAGCAAATGTTCCATGTGATCTAGAGAAGAATGCATAATGTGTTGGTGTTAGGTAATATTGTCTAGAGATATCAATTTTGGTTGATGGTGCTATTGAATTCAACTATGTCTTCATAATCTTTGCCTACTGAATCTGTCCATTTTTGAAAGACAATGTTAAGGTCTCCAGCTATAATAATGAATTCATCTTTACACTTGCAATTCTAATCAGTTTTTGCCTCATGTATTTGAACACACTCATGTTAGACATGTGTATATTCAGGACTTTTATGACTTCTTGGCATATTGACTTCCCTCCCTTTATCATTACGTAATGCTCCTCTTTATCCCTGATTTTCCTTGCTCTGAAATCTGCTCTGTGTAAAATTAATATAATAACTCCAAAGGTATATCACTCTCTATCCATTTACTTTTAATTTGAATGTTATCTTTATAGTTGAAGTGGGTTGCTTATAGACAACATATAGTTAGGGCTTGTTTTTCTGGTCCACTCCAACTATCTCTGTCTTAATTGGTAGATTTAGACAACTGACATTTAAAGTGATTATTAACGTAGCTGGATTACTACCTATTACATTTTTATTCTTTCTGTTTCCTTTATTCTTTGTTCCTATGATATTTCATGTTTTCTGCCTTTTGTGATTTTAATAGAATATTTTATACAAATTTATTTTATCTTCTTTCTTAGCCTACTTTTCTTTTTGACTCTTTTTAGTGCTTGCTGTAGAGTTTGCAATACATATTTACTACTAATGAAGTCACTTCTAATACCACGACATCACTTCATGGGTAGTGCTAGTACTCTATCATAATAACATATTCCTAATTCTCCTTCCCAATCCTTGTATTATTGATGCCTTTGATTGTACCTGTACATGAGTATACCTGAGTGTGTATGTATATACATATACACACACACACACACACACACATATGTACATAATTGAATACATTGTTGCTATTATTTTAAACAAAGTGGTATCTGTGAGATCTGTTACTTAGAAGAATAAAGGTTTTTAATCGCTTCTCGGCCTTTTGGCTAAGATCAAATGTAGAAGAATAAAGGTTTTTGTTGTACATTCACATATTTATTCTGATATTCTTCTTTTCCTCACGTAGATATGAATTTCTGTCCTATAGCATTTTCATTCTCCCTGAAGAACTTCTTTTAACATTTATTTCAAAGCAAGTCTACTGGTAGCAAATTTCCTCAACATTTGTTTGTCAGAAGTCTTTATCTTGCCTTCACTTTTGAAAGATAATTTTGCAGGGGACAGAATTCTTGGTGTTTTTCATTATTTTTTCCTCTCAACACTTTAAATATTTCATCCCACTCTCTTCTTGCTGGTATAGATCTGAGAAGTCAGATGTACTTTCAATCTTTGCTTCTTTGCAGATAGGTGTTCCCCATTCTGTCTTAAAAAAAAGTTTTTTTTTTTTTAAATCTTTGATTTTCTGACTTTTGAATATGATATACCTAGATGGGCTTATGGTGGTTTTTGTGGTGGTTTTGTTTTTTTGACACGTATCCTGCTTAGTGTTCTCTGAGTTTTCCAGATCTCAGGTTTGTTACTTTATTTTGCAGAAATTCTGTTATCATTGCTTCATACATTGCTTGTTTCTCTTTCCCTTCTGTCATTCCTATTACACATATATTACATTTTTGTAGTTGTCCCACAATTCTTGCTCTGTATTTGCTTTCTGTTAGTCTTTTTTTAAGCTGTGGAAGTTTCTAATAAGTTATCATCAATTTCATAGATTCTTTCCTCAGCCATGTCCAGTCTACTAAAGAGCGCATCAAAGGCATTCTTTATTTCTATTACATGGCTTTGATTTCCAGAATTTCTTATTTTTTTCTTAGAATTTCCATCTCTCTACTGATATTATCCATCTGTTCTTGCATGTTGTCTGCTTTTTCTATTAAAGCCCTTAGCATTTTAATCATACATTTAAAAAACTATCGATTTTATAATCCCAACATTCATATTATATATGACTCTGGTTCCGATGTTTAATCTTTTGAAACCGGATTGTTTGCCTCTTAGAAAGTTTTACAGCTAACATGAGGTACTGGGTAAAAGGAACCATAGTCAATAAGCCTTTACTTGTGATGTGGTAATATGGGGAGGAGAAGAGGGAAGCAAAACATTCTTTAGTTCTATGATTAACTCTCAGATTTTTGGGGAGCCTTTGCCCCTGGAATGTGAACTTTACCAGTGCTTCTCAGATTTCTCCCCTGCTTTGGGGGAACGTAATAGCTAGAGGACGCTGCAGTTGCAAATTTCCCTTCCCCCTAGTCACTTATGATCTGAGAGATTCCCCAGCAGGTGCGGCTCTGTCCACTAGTTTCTCCTGAGGGCAGGTCTTGTTAAGACAGAATGCTCTGGTATATTTCAAAATGGTTACTTTTGCCCTCTCCCTGCTGGAAGTAGAAAGGGAAGTTCCCCCACCAATAGTTACTGTGGGGAGTTGGTAAAGCTCCTGGAGGTAAAACTCACAAAAGTACGAGGGCCCCTCTATGACTGGGTCCCCAAGAGGTTCTTAACTCTCAAACATGTCCGCGCTGAGCCTCCAGCAATCCGTCAACTACTGTTTAAGTTTTTGTAACTCATCACTGGTTCCTGTGGAAGTTTCTGCTTGTGAGTTTCTGCTCGGGTAAACTGTGATTTGCTGAGTCTGCCTGTTGGTCTCTCCAATTCAGGGGACAGCATTTATCCTGTGACTTCACTTCCTGGATGATCTAAAGCTAATTATTCAGTTTCTTCAGGTTTTAACTTGCTAGGAAAATTGAGAAACTGTGAACTTCTTAAATGCTGGACCAGAAACAAGGAATTCACCCCTCTGCCTTTTAGTAAGAAAATCTCTGCCTGGCACCCATTTCCCGATTACTCTAACTGCCTTGAAAGCAGTGAACATATCTTTGTTCCCCAGTGCCCAGGACATTGCTGGCACAATCAGGTGCCTTCTCCACATGGGGGTGAATGAATGCATGATGCCTAATGGGCACGTCCTGAACCAGGGAGGAGCCAAGCTGCTCCTTCCGTAAGGCTTTAGAAAGCATACAAACATCCTGACCACCTCCTTCCCTATCCAAAGTCCCACGGAGGGAAGATGCCTTATTCCAGACACACAGAGCCATACTGCCAAGGTCACAAAGCAAAGACTCAGGCCATAGAGGGAAGCTTGGGGACAGGAAGCATCAGGGCATTACTCAAATCACTGCCAATGAGATGTCCTGAAAGCGGAACAGTGTTCACCTCTAAATCAAGCAGCTGTGGCGTCTGTGTTTTGTTTCTTTCCTAAAATCATTAAGAGCAACCACTTTCGTTGCTCCTAGTGCATTTGGCAGCATAAAAATAGCTCCCAAAGCCAAGGGCGCAGTGGCGCATCACAGGCTCTGCTCCTTAGTAACTTAGGATGCATGAGGTTAAAGCAGTGAGAATAATTTAGGGTTTGGAAAATGTTTGCGAGTGAGTCGACATTTAAATAACTTCATTATCATTCATTGACAGATTTTTTTTTAACCTGTCAGTGCAACTGATATTTCTATTACCATGTTATAACAAACCCCTGCACATTTTAAATACAGTCACTGGATTCCATTAGTCTACCCACTGTCAAGAAAATATCTTCAAATCCATTTTTCATAATACCTCAAGAATATAATAGGCAATCTACATCAAACGATGACTAGGAGCTGAAGGAAATTGTCTCCTGCTTTCTAAGGATTCTGCCCTGAAATACATTTGCCTGTCAGCCTAAACATATAATTTAAATGTGCTGCTGAGACATTATGGTGCATCCTGAGCTGAACGAGCTTCCCTCTCTTTCCTGGATTCCCTGAGCATTTCAGGTTAACTTGCAGAATTAGCTAAGGGAATTAAACAGTAGGTTTAGGGGAAGTCATGTAAAATTGACATAAAAATATTTCCACCCTGCCATATATCACAGAATTTTTAATATCACATTAAAAGCTTTTATTTTTAAATATAAGATAATTTTGTGTTAATAAGTGATAGAAGTTCTCTTCTATCTAGTACTCTGTTCCATTTTTTATTCTCCTAAATATTTCTTTATTCTATGTTCTTGATGTTTCTAGTCATACACAGCCAGTGAGATAAGAAATCTGGGTGTATTTGATTGGGGCTGTGTGCAGACAATGATTTTCCTGGGGCAGGTTACCCTTACCAGTGACATATTGGTTGGTTGGTTGATTGGTTAATTGAGACAGTCTCGCTTTCACCCAGGCTGGAGTGCAGTGGCACAACCTCGGCTCACTGCACCCTCTGCCTCCTGGATTCAAGCGATTCTCCTATCTCAACCTCCTGAGTAGCTGGGACTAAAGGCGCCCACCACCATGCCTGGCTAATTTTTATATTTTTAGTAGAGACAGAATTTCACCGCATTGGCCAGGCTAGTCTCAAACTCCTGACCTCGGGCAATCTGCCCAGCTTGGCCTCCAAAAGTGCTGGGATTACAGGTGTGAGCCACCACGCCCAGCCAGACTGCTTTAAAAAAAAAAAAAAATCAGCACTTTTAATATGAGAATTTGAATTTCAGTTCTCATTTTCTAAAGGCAGGGATAGGAAATATTTATCCTTTCACTTTTCTTTCAGCCTATCACAATTCATTCATAAACTTCAAGGCTGGACTCAAATATACCTTCTTTCACTGAACCTTTTCACATCCCTCTCCTGAACAGAAGGCCTCTCTCCTTTATACTGTATGTGATTCATTTGAAGCTCCCCTTATTGGTCTTTATATGCTGCCATGTATTACATTTACACAGTCTGATCTCACTTACCAGCTGGCCATCTACTAGGAGCGAAATGCATTTATGCTTACTCCTCTGCATCTCTCTCCACCATCCAGTTGCTTCCTACAATCCAGAAGGTACTTAGTGTTGCTGGGTAAAACTGAATACACTATCCTGTAAAGAGGTCTCATTTATCACCAGAAAATCTAATTTGAAAAATTTCACATTTGGATTTTGCATTTCTTTTTGGAGGGTTTGGGAGCAAGAAAACTTCAGGGCTTCCAGCTGAGTTTGTGTTGAGTGGGAATAATTATGAGACATAAAGAGGGATTAGTGACTCACCAAAGAAGAACTCATACAAATGCATATGCAAAATGTATTATATATTAGTTTGTTCAAATGTCTATAAATGTAGTTACGGAAAATAAAATATGCATTTGTCAGTTATAAGGGTAAAGATACATTTGGGAGGAGAGGGCCATATCTTTCCAGCTTTATGATATGCTCTATTTTTTTTTTTTTGATACAACCCCCATCTCCAGGTACTTCTAGTCTGACAGGTAGAGCATCCTTCATCACACTGAGGCCAAATCTTCATAGGCTGCATTGCCCTACTCTCATAAATTATGTGGTTTATTAATAACAGTGAACATTTATTCAATGCTTAAGATACCACACACTGGGCTAAGCACTTCCCACTGAATTCTTTAACATTGCATGAGCTAAGTACTGGTATGATCCACATCTTACAGATGAGGAGACCAAGACTTAAGGAAGATGATCAGCTTGCCCAGTGCCACACAGGAGTGATGAACATGTCCTAGATTCAAACTCAGACAGTTAGACTCCAAAATCAGCATGCTTAATAGAGGTAGGGTGACTTGTCCATTCAGTTGTGGTACTGTTCATAGAAAGATGGAACAATGTGTCTGAAAAAGAAGAGATTTTTCCTAATGGAGCTCCCAGAATTTACATCATCTGCCTTCTAAACAACAAACAACTGCTGTTTGTAATATTGGCTGGCTGTCATCCTAAATTCAATATTTTATTAGAATGAGGACCCTTAGTCCAAGCTTCTAGTAACCTAGGACTCCAACTGTTCTGAAGGTAACAGGCATTACTGCAGACTTCCCCCACAGCTGTAAATGCACTGTACTTGAAATGAAATGACATACATATACATATCCTTTGTCTTAGAGCCTTGGTTTGAAAATGAATTGGAACTGCAACTGCCCATTGTCACGTGCTGTTTCTATCAATGTGTTTCACTCTCTTACGTGGTACTCTGTTGGCTGAAGTAGTGTCATTATCTTGCCTTAAGAATATGCAAAAATAAGGAAAATACTTACCAAATGAAGTCAGTGTTACTTGGCTCTCCTAGATTTTCAATCTAAACATACATATGCAAATTATAAAAAATACATTCTGGAAGGACAAGCTACTAAACATATAGCAGTGACAATGGAATCTGATTAATCCCTTAAATTTAAAATGACTAAAATATCCTCAATTGTGTAAGCGGTTCTCTAGGTGTCATAATCTAAGACCAACTTGTTAGGGTTTTTCTTTTTTTTTTTTTTTTTTTACCATAGATGATAGGATTTTCAGTCTCTTATGATGCAGGTTAAACTGAGCTTTTGTTACGTTTAGTTTTCTAGAGGTTAAATGAGGTGAAAAATGAATAAAAAAAATTTCCTCATCTGTAATTGGAGACAACTTGACCAGCAGCTGATCTCTAGCCTTGACGCTAACATTTAAAAATGCCAGTATCAAGGAGTTTTAGGGAGCTGAACAGCTATAGTGAAACCTATTACACACCTGAAAAGTTGAGCTTATGGATAAATATCAACCCAAAAATCACTGGAGACATTCGAGGTCAGAGTGTCAAGGTGGATGTACATCTTCTTTGTTTATTACATTCTGCTTTCTGCTTAATTTCTTGAAGGGTGAAATAATTGATGCTATCCAGAACACACGATTTGCTCATTTGGGCATATTACAATGTCTTTTAATATTACCATTTATTTTGTCCCTACCCATTACTTGAGGAAACCTAAAAATCCTAGAAAATGAGAGCTTCAGTGACATTTTAGAAATCTCATCTCTCTTCAATTTTATTTTTTTAAGTGGCAGAAGAGTTTAAGCCAAAGTCTAGCCTTCATTAAAACACCTGTTCTCCATTTCAACCCCTACCCAACACACACACAGTTTATCTCCCTTATTAACTGTTTAACACTTTCATACAATTTTACAGCATCAATAAAATACAGTTTTCATATAATAAAATAAGTTTCAGCATTCTGATTCTGCAGATGAAGTAGCTGAGACGTAGATTAAAGTTAAGTCAAGCATTTAGTTGAGACCAAAGTCATGAAAATAATCCAGGTTTTCTGATTCTCATGGTAAGATATTTCTTAGAATTATACATGATCAAATATGCAAAGGTACCTTCAGCTCATCGATTAAAAAATTCTGTAACTTCTATCCACTTTAGAACTATTACTATAAAACATGTGATAATATTTCTGTAGAAGTTGATTTTCCCCAAAACAAACAAATAAACAAAACAGAAACAAATAAAGAGGGCTAGAAGTGTAAAAACCTGTGTCCTGCTACAGTTAAGAATCACATCAAACTGAAAACTGTAGTTACATTTGGGAAAGTGGCAAGGTCTAAGAGGATATTAAAAATAAAAATATTGTCTGGGTCCAGTGGCTCACATCTGTAATCCCAGCACTTTGGGAGGCCAAGGCAGGTGGATCATGAGGTCAGGAGACTGAGAACAGCTTGGTCAATATGTAAAACCCCGTATCTACTAAAATTCAAAAAATTAGCCAGGCATGGTGGCACGGGCCTGTAATCGCAGCTACTCGGGAGGCTAAATCAGGAGAATTGCTTGAATCCAAGAGGCGAAGGTTGCAGTGAGCTGAGATCACACCACTGCACTCCAGCCTGGGCGACAGAGCAAGACTCCATTTCAAAAAAAAAAGTTTACAGAGAATGCATTTCAGCATCCCTCATGAAATAGAGGTTTTTGTGTTTTTTTTGCCAAGATACCCTTCAGTAACTGATCTCTATCCTTCCAGTCTGTATGCAGGGATTCCTAACCAACTCAGAGGCAATAAATGTTTCACAAAATCTGGATGGTACAGCTGACAGGGGTTGAAGCTCTAACATGCACCATCACATTAGACACACTGGCATTTGCCCACAAGTCCCAGGAGAATTGCCAGACTCCTACTGCCTTCAGATTTTCTTTTTAGAAAAAAAAAAAAAATGAAAGTAATACAAAAAACGCTGCCAGTCCCATCTCACTATTTTTCCAGAGTCCTTTCCCTGAATTCTTAAACGCTTTGTGATGAACACAGTATAGACGAAAACACTCAGATTCTTCTTGGCTTTGGTTCTTTCTGTGGCAAAGACCTGAATCGTTGGTAACAGATGCTGCAAAATGTTCACCCAAAGCTCAAGACTTTGATTCTCCACGACCAGCATGATATGTAGCCTGTGTGAAGTCAACCCAATTGTTAGAAACTTAGTGTAGAAAAAAATTAAAAGTTGGCTGACTAGAAGCAGCTAGTGTGCCTGGCTCTCATGGAGAAAAATGAAAGTGGTGAGTAAATATACCTTCAACCAAAACAATCAGGTGCTTGCATTGGGACTAATCAAGAAAACAACTCGACTCATGGAGAACAGGGAAAAGCAAGGCAGAATGACAGCCC
Organism: Sapajus apella; assembly: GCF_009761245.1. Lineage (NCBI taxonomy): Eukaryota > Metazoa > Chordata > Mammalia > Primates > Cebidae > Sapajus > Sapajus apella. The sequence continues at coordinate 10,337,966 of NW_022436953.1, forward strand.
ACCTGGGAGCAACACAAAGCCAGGGTAACCTCCCCCACACAGGGAAGTACTGAGTGAATCTGTAACTCCAGGAAGCCTCACTTCTCCCATGGATCTTTGCAAATCCCGAGTCAGGAGATCATCATGTGAACCCACTCCACCATGGCCTTTAGTCCGACACACAGAGCTAAGTGGAGTCCTGGCACAGCAGCCACTCAGGCACATGCAGAGACCCAGGAACATCAGATACTCTGGCCTTCTGCGCTTCTCGGCAAAAGCAGGTGAACTCTCGGAAAGTGGGAGGTTAGACCCTCATACACACCTTTAGGAAATGGCTGACTCCAGGGAAATGAGTAGCATCAGTCTGCAGGCCCCATTCCCACAACGCCTTAGGGTAAGATCTGCTGACTTGGAACTCCTGCCAGACACTGGTAGCAACAATTGCACCTCACTGAGCTGGAGCACCCAGGGTTAGGGGTGGGGGTGAGGGGTGCCATCTTTGCTGTTTGGCAGACTTAGCCTTTTAAGCCTTCAGGCTTCGGAAAGACCAAGGTAACCAGGGGCTGAAGCGGACCTCCAGCACAGCACAACTGCTCTATGAAAACGTGACCAGACTGCTTTTTAAATAAGGTCCCTGATCCTGTTCCTCCTCACTGGGTGGGGCCTCCCAAACCAAGGTCTCTAGCTACCCTCAATGGTGTTCACTGGCCGAGAGAGGCTTCAAACCTCCCTGAGACAGAGCTCCCAGAGAGAGGGGTGGGTCACCAACTTTGCTGTTTTGGTGACTTAGCTTTCCTGCTCTTTGGGCTTTGGAGAGACACAGGTGACCATGGGCTGAAGCAGATCCTTGGCACACGGCACAGCTGCTATATTAAAAGGTGGCGATAGCTGCTATACAAAAACATGGCCAGACTGCTTTTAAAGCAGGTCCCTAATCCAGTTCCTTCTCACTGTATGGGGCCTCCCAATCACAGTCTCCAGCTACCTCCTACAGGTGCATTTAAGCTGACAATGGGTCCATACCTTCCTGGGACAGACCTTCCAGAGGGAGGGGCAGGCAGCCACCTTTGCTGTTTTGCAGGCTTCACTGTTGATACTGCCAGGTACTAGAAAATCCAAGGTGACTAAAAACTGAAACAGACCTTCAGCATATCACAGCAGCCTTATTAAAAAGTGGCCATACTGTTTGGGAGCCCAAGGTAGGTGGATCACCTGAGGTCAGGAGTTCAAGTCCAGCCTGGCCAACATGACGAAACCCCATCTCTACTGAAAACACAAAAATTGGTCGGGCATGGGGTGGTGCGTGCCTGTAATCCCAGCTACTAGTGAGGCTGAGGCAGGAGAATCGCTTGAACCTGGGAGGTGGAAGTTGCACTTAGCTCAGATCACGACACTTCACTCCAGCCTGGGTAACAGAATGAGACTCCGTTTAAAAAAAAAAAAAAAAAAAGTGACCAGACTATGTGGATGCCTGATGCCAGTTCCCATATCTCCTCACTGGGTCCTCTAGCTACCCCTAACTAGGGCTATTGAGCAAATAGGAGCTCTGCAACTTCCTGGACAGAGACCCCAGGGGTGCCTGAAAGTATGCCGCTGACTCTGCAGTGGGACTGACCTTGCTACCCTCAAACAAACAAAAGAGCAAAGACCCTAAGTGCCTTATCCACACCTCCAACAAGCTCCAGTCAACTCAAGGAGAGGAGGTCACTCCATTTCCTATGGGTCCTCTCCACCTCCACTCATTACCAGACAGGTAACTTCCAGCTTGGGCCCATTGCACAGACCCTCCATCCTGGGCTGATTACACTGAGTGACTGATGACCTGCATCTCTCTGGAGTGGAATCCTCACGAGACAAGCAAAAGACCTTTGGCCATGCCACTACTAAGGTCTCTTCCTCTGCTATCTCTAAGTTGGGGAAGGAACATAAACCCTGAGATGGCCCCAGAGCTGCAGTGAGTGGGCAGCCCAGGAGTGCCAAGCTGAGATCGACAGCCAAGACTCTAGGTGGAGAACACACTTTCAGAGCAGTGAGAGAAAACAAGGCTGCAACTGTGAGGAGACATGGGGGAGACACACAACCAAGAAAGGGTCTACCAAGTGACAAATACACCTACACACCATCTACTGGATCATACCTCAAAGTTTTAGCACCAAAAATACCTTACTAACATACCCTACTGTGAAACCTAAAACAAGAAGTCAGCTTCAAATAAAAACCATGCAGAAAGCCTTGACCCTGTGAGAACATTTAGAGAAGACGTCTAATGACTACTTAATCTACACTGCAGTTAAAGGACACCCACATGCAAAGATGAGAAAGAACCAATGCAAAACTTCTGGTAACTCAAATGGCCAAAATGTCTTATGTCCTACAAATGACTGCACCAGTTCTCCTACAAATGACAACACTAGTTTTCCAACAAGAGTTCTTAACAAAGCTGAGCTGGCTGAAATGGCAGAAATAGAATTCAGAATATGAATAGAAATGATCATTGAGATTCAGGAGAATGACAAAATCCAATCCAAGGAAAACAACAATCACTATAAAACAATATGCAGGAGCAGAAGGAGGAAATAGCTGATACAGGATAATCTAATATATGTGACAGAGCTGAAAAACACAATACAAGAATTTTACAAAGCAATCAGAAATATTAACAGTAGAACAGAACAAGCCAAACAAAGAATATCAGAACTTGAAGACTGGTTACCTGAAATATGACAGTCAGACAAAAAGGAAAAAGAAAAAAAAAAAGAAGAGTGGAAAAAAAAAACCCTCCAAGAATATGGGATTAAGTAAAGAGGCCAAATCTATGAATCACTGGCATCCCTGAAAGGGAAGGGGGGAAGCAAGCAATTTGAAAAACGTATTTTAGGATATTATCCATGAAAACTTCCCCAATTTTGCTAGAGAGGCCAGAAGTCAAATCAGAAAATACAGAGAACCCCTGTAAGATTCTACACAAGAAGGTCATCCACAAGACACATAAACATTAGATTTTCCAAGGTCAAAATAAAAAAAAATGAATGTTAAATGTAGCCAGCGAGAAAGGGCAGGTCACCTACAAAAGGAATCCCAAGAGGCTAACAGCAGAACTCTCAGCTAAATCCTTATAAGCTAGGACAGATTGGAAGCTTATATTCAACATTCTTAAAGCAAAAAAAAAAAAAAAAGAATTTCATATTTGGCTGAATTAACTTCCTAAGTGAAGGAGAAATAAGTTCCTTTTCAAATAAGCAAAGGTTGGGTGAGTAATGGAACACTAAGTATAGAAAGGAAAGACCACTACCAGCTAATACAAAAACACACTTAAATACACAGACCAGTAACAATATAAAGCAACCACAAAAACAAACCAAAATAACAACCAGCTAACAACACAATGACAGGATCAAATCCACACATATCAATGCTAACCCTGAATGTAAACTGGCTAAATGGCCCATTTTAAAGGCACAGAGTCTCGACCTGGATAAAAAAGCAAGATCCAGTGAAATGCTGTAATGATGCATATTTGTAATCCCAGCTACTTGGGAGGCTGAAGCAGGAGAATAGCTTAAACCAGGGAGTCAGATGTTGCAGTGAGCTGAAATTTCATCACTGTACTCCAGCCTGATGATAGAGGGAGACTCTGGCTGAAGGAGAAAAAAAAAAAAAAAAGAAAAAAGAAAAGGAGACAATATCCAAAATAAAAATTAGGCCAGATGCAGTGACTCACATACTTTGGGAGGCCGAGGTGGGCGGAAGGTCAGTAGTTCAAGACCAGCCTGACCAACATGGTGAAACTCCGTCTCTACCAAAATACAAAAAAAAAAAAAAAAAAAAAAAAAAAAAAAAAAAAGCCAGGCATGATGGCAGGTGCCTGTAATCCCAGCTACTTGGGAGGCTGAAATGGGAGAATCGCTTGAACCTGGGAGACAGTGGTTGCAGTGAGCTGAGATCATGCCACTGTACTCCAGCCTGGGTGGCTGAGTGACACTCCATCTCAAAAAAAAAAAAAATTAGAAATGATGAGGGAGGTGTTACCACTGACACCACAGAAATAAAAATTACCGTCAGAAACTACTACAAACACCCTCATTCATACAAACTAGACATCCTAGAAGAGATGGATAAATTTGTGGACACATACACCCTCCTAAGACTGAACCAGAAAGAAATTAATTCCTTGAACAGAGCAGTAACAAGCTCTAACATTGGATTAGTAATAAACAGCCTATCAACCAATAAAAGCCCAGGACCAGATAGATTCACAGCCAAATTCTACCAGATGTACAAGTAAGAGCTAGTACCATTCCTAAACATTTCCAAAAATTTGAGGAGGAGGGACTCCTTCCCAAGTCATTCTATGAGACTAACATCATTCTGACACCAAAACCTAGCAGAGACACAATAAAAAAAGAAAACTTCAAGCCAACATCTTTGATGAATATCAAAGCAAAAATCCTCAACAGAATACTTGCAAACTGAATCCAGCAGCACATCAAAATGCTAATCCACCATGATTTAGCAGGCTTCATCCCCAGATACAAGGTTGGTTTAACACAGGCAAATCAATAAATGTGATTCGTATAAACAGAACTAAAGACAAAAACTACAGGATTACCTCAATAGATGCAGAAAAGGCTTTTGGAAAATTCAACATTCTTTATATAAAAAAACTCCCATTAAACTAGGTATTGAAGCAACATATCTCAAAATAATAAGAGCCATACATGTAAAACCCACAGCCAACATCATACTGAATGGGCAACAGCTGAAAACATTCCCCTTAAATACTAGCACAAGACAAGGATGCCCTCTCTCACTGTTCTTATTCCACATGTTATTGGATGTCCAAGCCAGATAAATCAGGCAAGGGAAAGAAATAGAGGGAATCCAAATAGAAAGAGAGGCAGTCAATCTATCCCTGTTTGCAGATGACATGATTCTATATGTACAAACCCCCATAGTTTTGGCCCAAAAGCTCCTTCAGCTGATAAACAACTTCAGCAAAGTTTCAGGAGACAAAATGAATGTACAAAAATCATAAGCATTCCTATACACTAATAAGCCAACAGCCAAATCAGGAACACAATTTGATTCACAACTACCATAAAAAGAATAAAATACCTAGAAATAGAGCTAACCAGGAAAGTGAAAGATCTCAACAATGAGAATTACAAAATGCTATTCAAAGAAATCAGAAAAGACACAAACAATGGAAAATCATCTCATGCTTCAACATCTTTGAAATGGCTATACCGGCCAAAGCAACCTACAGATTCAATGTTATTCCTATCAAACTATCAAGGACATTCTTCACATAACTAGAGAAAACTATTTTAAAATTCATACGGAACCAAAAAAGGGGCCCAAATATCCAAGGCAAAATTAAGCAAAAAGAACAAAGCTGGAGGCATCACATTACCTGACTTCAAACTATACGACAGGGCTACAGTAATCAAAACAGCATAGTACTGGTATAAAAACAGGTACAGAGACCAATGCAAGAGAATAGAAAATCCAGAAATAAAGCCACACATCTATGACCATCTGATTTTCAACAATGCTGACTAAAACAATGGGGAAAATACTTTGTATTCAATAAATGGTACTGGAATAACTGGCTAGCCATATGCAGAAGATCGAAGCTGGGCTCTTTCCTTACACTGTATACAAACATCAACTCAAAATGGATTAAAGACTTAAATGTAAAACCTGATCCTATAAAAATCCTGGAAGACAACCTAGGCAATAACCATCCTAGACATAGGAACAGGCAAAAACTACATGATGAAGACACCAAAAGGAATTGCAACCAAAGCAAACATTGACAAACTGAATCTAATCAAACTTAAGATCTTCTTCACAGCAAAAAAGAAAAGAAAAAAAAAAAAAAAACTATCAACAGAGTAAACAGACAACCTACAGAATGGGAGAAAATATGTGCAAACTATGCATCTGACAAAGGTCTAATATTCATTATCTATAAGAAACTTAAATGTATAAGAGAAAAACAACTCCTTTAAAAATTGGGCAAAAGACTCAAATGAACCCTTCTCAAAAGAAGACATACTTTCATTCAACAAGCATATGAAAAAAGATGAATATCACCGATCATTAGAGAAATACAAATCAAAACCAAAATGAGATACCATCTCACATAATTTAGAATGGCTGCTATGAAAAAGTCAACAAATAGCAGATGCTTGCAATGTTGCAAAGACAAGGGAACACTTATACACTATTGGTGGGAATATAAACTAGTTCACCAATAGGGTATAAGTGTTGTTGTGGAAAGCAGTATGGCGAGTCCTTAAAGAGCCTCAAACATAACTACCATTCCACTCGCCCTCAAGGAGCTAAAAACAGGACTACCATTCCACCCAGCAATCCTATTACTGGGTATATACCCAGAGGAATAAAAATCATTCTAACATAAAGACACATGCACATGAATGTTCATTAATGCACTATTCTCAGTTACAAATACATGAAATCAACCTAAATGCACACCAACTAGAGACTGGATTTAAAAATGTGTATAACACCATTAAATGTGTAACACCATTAAATGCTATGCAGGCATCGTAAAGAACGAGATCATGTCTTTTAGGGGAACATGAATAGAGACGGAGGCTATTATTCTTAGGAAACTAACACAGGAACAGAAAACCAAATACCCCATGTTCTCATAAGTGGGAGCTAAATGATGAACACTCATGAACACCAATAAGGGAGTAATGGACTCTGACGTCTACCTGGAGGTGGAGTGTGGAATGAGTGAGGAACAGAAAAAAATAACTATTGGCTATTTGGCTTAATACCTGAGTGATAAAATAATCTGTACAACAAACTCCCATAACACAAGTTTACCTATGCAACAAAGCTTCACATTTACCCCCAATCTAAAATAAAAGTTAAAAAAAACTTGGTGTAGCAATGTAGTGTTATAGTTCATTCATTTATTCATTCAAAAATTATTTCTGGAGAGTCTCCCATGTTCCATGACTTGTTCTGGCCACTGATAATAAAACAAAGAAAGAAAATAAAATACAAAATTGATGTCCCTTATGGAGCTTAAATTCTAGTGGAAATAGGGTATGAATGATAAACAAATGTATAAATAATTTTTAAAGGGATAGAATATACCTGGAAGAAAAAGGAATCAACATTATGGAAAATAGATAGTAAAAATGGAGCATACTACCCTACTACTTTATATGGCATAGCCAAAGAAGGCCTCCCTGATACGGCATTTGAGAATAAATCTAAATGACATAAGTGGGCCAGGAGCATGTGTTGAGGAATTATTTAACAGGCTGAGAGAAGGTCAAGTGCAAGGACACCAAGTCAGGCCAAGCTCAGGGTATCTGACTTATGACCAGGTGGTGAGCATGTCCGGAGCAAAGTCTAGGCGAGTAAGAGAGTTACAGCAAAGATGGTCATTCACCAAGACAACTGCCTAGACTACAAAAAGCCTTGCAGACCATATGAAGTCACTGAAAGGTTCTGAGAAGGGGGAGGACATGATTTTACTAAGGTTTTAATAGGATAATGACTCTGGAGTTACACTTGGGAGCTTAGCTCCCAAAAGCAAAATGGGGATAGGCATGGCTATTCTCATAAGGGTGTTCAAAAAGTTAAATGAGAAACTTCCTAGGAAGTTCTCAGCATGTAGTAAGCCTTTACCAATATAAGCAGTGACTACTGTGGTTGCAATAGTTAGTCATAATAATTTGCTCCCAGAGAACAGAGTTAGGAGATATAATCTGAGGTTCCAAAAGACAAAATAAGATAGGACAGAAATTTATCAGTTTTGTACCTATTTATCTTAAATCTCAAAGGAAGAAACCAACATGAAAAAAAATGGAAAGTGAAAATGCATCATGATTTCTTCAAATTAAGATAATTTCCTTGATATATATTCTTGGAGGATATTTAGCAGGGCATGTTAATCATAGTGTGACCTATGTAATTTACATGTTGGGCTTCAAGAACCAAAATACTCCATACTTGAAGCCAGATATCATTTTCACAAAACTTAAGAAAACGCTGTGTGAGGAAGGTGAATTGGTGGCATATAATGTTAGAGAACAGACTTTCTGACACCATGGCCTACATAAACTCTTCCTAAAATATTTTGGCCCTATGACTTATGTATTACCCCTGTTAAAGTCACTTACTTTAATTTTCTACATATGTTCCTGCTTTTTAGATTCCTATTTTTCAAACTATGTTTCTCTCATTCTCTCAAAAAGTAATATATCCTCCAATTCACCTCCATTAGGCAGCATTTTCAATTTTCAATAGCTGGCTCCAATTTCTAATTGCACCAATAACTCCTTCACCTCAAGGCTTTTGTACTTCTCTCACTTTAGAACATTTAGTGTTCATATGCATACATTACAAGAAAAGTGATTAGGAGTCACACTTCCAAAAACAGTCAGTGCCAGGGCTTGTCACAGTAATGGACTCTGAAGTCGCCAATGCAGGTTTTGCCAATGACCTGCTGAGTCACCTTGGGCAAGCTGCCCAACCTCTCTGGGCTGTGCTTTAAAAATGCTGATTGACCTTACAAGGTTCCTGGGAGGAATTACTAATCAACCTGATTGTGAAACAGTCAATATAGGATGCTTTATAAATATTTACTAATATACAATGAGCTCACTGCATCTAAGAGCTGGGAGATTTGCATAATCACAGAAAGCTCCGTCTGGACCCCACAATAACAGTCAACGTTGTGCCTGAAATGTTTTTTTAAATGTTAAATATTATCAGCATTCTGGGATGATTTCAGTTTCTTATCCTAAGTGAGGAGAATGAATTAGATCAGGGAAGATTTAGCAGTCACTTACCAGTCAAAGAAAACAATGATTCTAGTCCATTAAAATGGCATAACTATATGTGGAAAATAAATTATTATGACACTCACAATAAGGTGTGTGTACAACTGAGCTTCTCATTCAACAAACCAAGTGAACTGAGGACAATATATGACAGATACTGTTTTGGGTACTTTGGATAAATTACTCAATAAAACAAGCAAGGATCCTACTCTTCAGGAGCCTGCATTTTAGCCTAAGAGATGATCAATCCAACCAATATGACTATTGACATTTTCTTGTTTACATAAGTACTTAGATGAAAACAAAACTGTGTTACAGTGAAAAGTGACAGTACGTTACATTGGATGACCTTGGAAAACCTCTCCTAGCAGATGACATAAGCTGGGAGGCACACGGCTGTGCACTGGAAGCAGAACAAACTACAAGTGTAAATGCCTTTAAGATGTATTAGAGGAACCGCAAGAGAGTCATATGCTTACAGTTCAGAGAGTGATGAATAGAAAGAGACAGGCAATTGCTAGATCATGTATGGCCTTTATTGGAGTATAGGATAAGACATTTGGATTTTATTATGTGTAAAGTAAGAAATCACATGAGGGATTTCGGCAAAGACATGTCGAACCAACAACATTTTTGTGTTTTTTTCTGCTTGTTTTGTTTTTATTTTTAATGTATTATTTTATTTAAATAGCTTTTGGGGTAAAAGTGATTTTTGGTTACATGAATGAATTGGTTACATGGATGAATTTGGTTACATGATGATAGTGGTGAGTGTACCCATCACCCGAGTAGTGTACAATGTACCCAATATGTTGTATTTTTATACCACACCCCCCTTCCATTCTCACCCTTCTGAGTCTCCAAAGTCCACTACATCACTCTGTATGCCTTTGCTTACCCATAGCTCAGCTCCCACTTCTAAGCGAGAACAAATGGTATTTGGTTTTCCATTCCTGAGTTATTTCACTTAGAATAATGGCTTCCAGAGCTATTCAAGTTGCCACAAAAGATATTATTTCCTTCCTCTTTACAGCCGAATAATTTCTGAGGATGTATATATACCACATTTCCTTTATCCATTCATTAGTCAATGGGCACCTATGTTCGTTCCACAGCTTTGCAACTGTGAATTGGGCTGCAATAAACATATATGTGCAGGTGTCTTTTTCATATAATGACTTTTTTTCCTTTGGGTACATACCCAGTAGTGGGATTGATGGATTGAATGGTAGATTTAGTTTTAGTGAAGGAATCTCCGTACTGTTTTCCACAGAGGTTGTACTAATTTCCAGTCCCACCAGCAGTGTATAAGCGTTCCTACACCAACATCTTTTGTTTTTTGACTTTTTAATGATGGCCATTCTTGCAGGAGTTGGAAAAGTTAAATGAGATACTCCCTAGGAAGTTCTCAGCATGTAGTAAGCCTTTATCAATATAAGCAGTTACTACTGTGGTTGCAATGGTTAGTCATAATAATTTGCTGGATATACACCATACACCAATAGATAATGGCAGGAGTAAGGTAGTATCTCACTGTGGCTGTAATTTGCATTTCCCTGATGATTAGTGACATTGAGCATTTTTTTCATATGTTTGTTGGCTATGTGGCTATCTTCTTTTGAGAAATGTCTATTTAGGCCATTTCCCCATTCTTCGATGGGATTATTTCTGACAACATTTTTGAAGGATAATTGTGGCTGTTGAATAAAATATATAGAGTGACAGAAATAGAAAAGTTGGGAGTGACATTGATGGCTTAGACTAGGGACTTAGGCTAGGAGTCATTTCTGGGCTTTATTTTTCTGTTAGGAATATAGGCTATGATCAGTTATCATTTGCCTCAAAATAGAGTCATTTATAATTATTTTTATTTATAAATCAAAATAATTTCCATTTATTATTTTCTAGTTATAACTTTCAATATTTCTTCAATTTAAGCTCTTCTTCAAGAATAATCCTGATTCAGTGCCTGAACCTTCCTTTTCACTTAGAACCAGGCAATTTCTGAAGCATTCTGGTTAAAGATACGCTGTAAGGAATGCAGCTTCTCTGACATTGAGGGTGCGGTTTTTATAATCAACATGAATAATTCAGCAGTGCATTATTTGTGCTTTATTATCGTTTACTTCAACTTGAACTGTAGTTAGAAGTTATGGACATTTTTTTTTAATCAGCAGAAGCTCATCCATCACTCTGCATCCCTTGCATCTACCAGGTTATAAAATTCGCTATTTATAGCAACAATTGCGATGTGAAATGAGAATCAGTATTTTGTTCCTCTGACATCTAACCTTAGGTCAAGCACAGGATCTACAGATGGATTTTTACAGGAAGTGAAATGAAAGCACATTGCTGAAGATTAATGCCAGTCTGGGTTCCCAAGGGAATGCCCTCTCTGGCTACTTCCCAGAAGCAAAATGATCAATAAAGTGGATTGTGTGTCAAATCTACACAGAGCGGTGGCAGTGGAATGATGGACAGGATGCCCAAGCGATCTGGCATCAGAGTGCATGAGCCTAATTTTCGCAAAATGAGTTATGATCTAAAATCCTGTTCAGAGATTGTTTGGGAAAGAAGTCTCCAGGACTCATTATTTAATTTGTTCAGTCTTCAGCTCTTTATCATTTATGTGGTTAGCTCTGCTCTAAACTTCTTCCCCACATCTCAATATAACTTCTGTGTCTCTTGCAAATACTACCAACATGAACAGCAACTTTAATCAGTCTTTCTCTTCTGATAACTAAAGATGTGGCATTTTCATGTCATTAAGAGGTTTTTCCAGGGTAAGCTTCTGGAGGACAAAGACTGTGCCTGTACTGTTTCCTTTACAAAGTGCCTAGCATAGAGTCTTTACTAATTAGACATTTACCTAATGATTCTGATAATTATAAGGCTAATGAGAATCACTGGCTATTTTTAGACTGAAAAACATTTCAACTCTTTTGAGTTTTAAACTGTTTGAAAATCTTTAGGGAGAACTTTTCTTTTGCCACAGCTTGATTTTTACACAAATTATGAATAATAAAAAAACCTTCTTAAAAATTCAGGGATCAAACTCAGTCTGGTTAATGGGCTTTAAGAGAAAATTCAAGTATCAGTCTACTTTTGAAAAAACAGAACTCTATTTAAAGAATAAAGTGGGGATAGGCACAATGGCTCATGCCTGTATTCTTAGCACTTTGGGAGGTCAAAGAGGGAGGATTGTTTGAGGCTAGCAGTTTCTATAAAATTAAAAAAAAAAAAAAAGTTGGGTGTGGTGGCACATGCCTGGTAGTCCCAGTTTCTCAGTGAGTTATGGTTGTGTCACTGCCCTTAAGTCAGGTGACAGAGCGAGTCCCTGTGTCAAAACAAGACAAAACTAAGTATAAGCCAACTAAAACACATGGATATTGTTTAGTGACAGGTGGGAAATAAAATAAATATTTGATCTATAGATCTAAGATTTGTGGGATTAGAATTCTAGATTAGGACTTGGGAAGATGCAGGTCCTGGCAGAGCCCAGTCCCCTGGGAAGCCACGCTCAGAGTACAACTTCAGTGAGCAATTACTCCTAAGGATGAATCACCTTCAAAATGCAGAACTGTGTTCTGGTTCTGTGGTGCAGAGAAGAGAGGCAATGGGAGGAGACATGCCACAGAAAAGCAGGAAGATTCTCCCATAATGCCTGGCAGGGTTCTCTCAAAGACATACCCTCGTAGACATACCCTCACAGACATACTTTCTTACAAACATACTCATCCAGGCATGCTCACAGACATATCCTCACAGACACGCCCTCACAGACATGCTCATCCAGGCATGCTCTCACAGACATGCTCGCACATACTCTTACAAACATGCTTGTCCAGACATGCCCTCACAGACATGCCGTCACAGACACACCCTCACAGACATGCCCTCAGGCATGCTCTCACAGACAGGCCCTCACAGACATACTATCTTGCAAACATGCTCTTCCAGACGTGCTCTCACAGAAATGCTCTCACAGACATGCTCTTACAGACACTCACAGAAATGCTCTTGCAGACATACTGTCCTACTTTCCAGAGGGTGTGACCAACCCTCAGAGCAGTAAGGAGGGTTCCAAATGTCAATTTGTCTGACTCCAAAATCCTAATCCTACTCATAGTCTCTACCGGATACTATCTCTCTAACGTACAATCCAAGAATGAATGAATATTGCTGGGTTTTCTACTTCTTAACTCCTAGTCTATGAATGTCTCCATGTATGAATGGGTAGGTCATATATGACTTCAGGTCTGTCTTTTTAGCAAGGTAGTAAATTTTTATGAACAGACCAAGAGCAGACAAGTTGTTGTTTTGTTTTTTTCTTTTGAGACGGAGTTTCACTCTTGTTGCCCAGGGTGGAGTGCAGTGGCGCAATCTCGGTTCACTGCAACCTCAGCCTCCTGGGTTCAGGTGATTCTCCTGCCTCAGCCACCTGAGTAGCTGAGATTACAGGCGCCCACCACCACACCCTGCTAATTTTTTTGTATTTTTAGTAGAGACAGGGTTTCACCATGTTGGCTAGGCTTGGTCTCCAACTCCCAACCTCAGGTAATCCACCCGCCTCAGCCTCCCTAAGTGCTGGGGTTACAGGTGTGAGCCACTGGACCTGGTCTTGTTTATTATTATTATTTTTTAAGATCCAGATACTACAATCAATATTTCCAAACTGGAAAATTCTCTCACCTTGCCACTGTTTCTCAGCTGGGGTACCACTGTCTTCTGGGGGACTCCTTGTGGGAGGTTATAAACTTGTCATAATAATTAGGGATATATACCATAGGGGGCTTGGGGATATGCTATGTTCTGAATACTTGTGTTCCCCCTAAAGTTAGTATGTTGGAACCTAATTACCAATATAATGAATGATATTAGAACCTGGAGACCATGGGGAGGTGATTAGGTTATGAGGGCAGAGACCTCACCAATGGGATTAGCACCCATATTAAGGGGCTGCCTTGCCCCTTTCTGCCATATGAGGACTAAAAGGTGCCATCTACGAACCACAAAAGGGGCCTTTGCCAGACACTGCATCTGCCAGTGGCTTGATCTCGAACTTCTCAGCCTCCAAAACTGAGAAATAAATGTTTTTTTATAAACTACCTAGTTTATACATATATATGTATAGCAGCCAGAATGGACTAAGATAGGAAGTTGATGTCATCACACATAATTTTTATATGTCCCACTAGGTTTTTGTGTAACTGGGAAAACATCTCTAGAAACAAATTCTATTTTACATATAAAATTCTTTAGATTTTTTTTTGCAGTTTTTACATATACTAAAATTTACAGAATATGACTCTCATGTAAGTGAGGGAATACTGAATTCTTTTTTTTTTCCCATTTATTTATTTTATTGCATTTTAGGTTTTGGGGTACATGTGAAGAACATGCAAAATTGTTGCATAGGTACGCACGTGGCTGTGTGATTTGCTGCCTTCCTCCCCAACACCTACATCTGGCATTTCTCCCCTTGCTATCTCTCCCTAGCTCCCCACCCCCCACCGTCCCTCCCCTATTTCCCCCCAACTGACCCAGGTGTGTAGTGCTCCCCTCCCTGTGTCCATGTGTTCTCATTGTTCAACACCCGCCTATGAGTGAGAACATGCGGTGTTTGATCTTCTGCTCTTCTGTCAGTTTGCTGAGAATGATGGTTTCCAGGTTCATCCATGTCCCTACAAAGGACCCAAACTCATCGTTTTTGATAGCTGCATAATATTCCATGGTGTATATGTGCCACATTTTCCCTATCCAGTCTATCGTCGGTGGGCATTTGGGTTGAATTCTTTTTTAAAAAATTTCAGCGATAACTTTATCAAGAGTAGCTATGGTGAGCATGACATTTATGAAAGTCACATAACTGATGACCACACTGCGCATGGAACTTGCCAACCCTACTAGCTTGTATCAGTCTTCACAGCTCTTCTGACTTTCTTTCGGCGGTATAATGTCTAAACACTCATATACTAAAATACCTTTTTAATCCATTCAGTTATTACATATTACACTCCTTTTATCTCTACATTGTATTACAGGTAGGGGATTATTTTGTTATTTGTAATCACATGTGTAGGTGAGTGTAAGGAAGCAGAATTTTCCCTCCTCCTCCCCTAAAGATGTTCTTCCCTAATGAATAGGTTAGATTACATGACAAAAGGGACTTTGTAGATACAAGTGTGGTTACGGATCAGTTGTCCTTAAAATCAGATTATCCTGGATTATTCAGGCAGACCTGATAGACTCTCATGTGCTCCTGAAGGCAGAAACAAAAGAGAGATTTAAAGTTTGAGAAGGACACCCTCTGCCATTGCTGAAGATGGAGAGGACCAGGTGAGGACAGCTGTGGGTAGTGTGCAGGAGCAGAGAACAGGCCTTAACCGACAGCTAGCAAAGGCACAGTGAACCCAGACCTATAATGTTTGGACCTGGATGAGCACAAAAGAAAATGCTTCCCCAGAACCCCCAGATGGGAGCCCAGCTAGCTGATACCTTAACATCAGTTTTGTGACACCCTAAGCCGTGAGCAAGCTGAGTTCATCTGGACTTGTGATCTACAGAATTGTGTTGGGGGGAAATAGGAGAGGGACAGCACGGGGTAGGGGGAATTGGGGAGAGATAGCATGGGGAGAAATGCCAGATATAGGTGAAGGGGAGGAAGGCAGCAAATCACACTGCCACGTGTGTACCTATGCAACAATCTTGAATGTTCTTCACATGTACCCCAAAACCTAAAATGCAATTTATACACACACACACACACACACACACACACGAATGCACTTTTAAGATGCTAAATTTATGGTAATTTGTTAGGAAGCAACAGAAAGCTAATACAGTTTCATGTAAGACATTAGTTCTTTTAAAGCTAATAATGGGCTGGGCGCAGTGGCTCACGCTTGTAATCCCAGAACTTTGGGAGGCCAAGGTGGGTGGATCACGAGGTTAAGAGATCAAGACCATCCTGGTCAACATGGTGAAACCCCATCTCTACTAAATATACAAAAAATTAGCTGGACATGGTGGCGTGTGCCTGTAATCCCAGCTACGTGGGAGGCTGAGGCAGAAGAATTGCCTGAACCCAGGAGGCGGAGGTTGCGGTGAGCCGAGATGGCGCCATTGCACTCCAGCCTGGATAACAAGAGAGAAACTCTGCCTCAAAAAAAAAAAAAAAAAAAAAAAAAAGCTAAGGTGGTTGGTGGCTGGAATGCGAAGTGTTCACAGTATCATTATTTGGAACCTGGGACAGATATTGATCAAGCTCCAGTAACAGTTCAAAATGAAGTATTTAGGTATGAGAGTTTCATTTTACTTGTTGAATAAGCATACTCTGTTCTTCCCCATAGTCAAAGGTATAATAAGAATTGTTATACTTTGTCTTATTACATTTAAAGATATTATGAAATAAAGACTAACTTTGGTGCTATAAAAAACTACAAAATCATTTTTTTGTGTTAAGAGAAAAAAATACCTATGAACATATTTAGGAAAACAAGATTTTCAGTTGAAGAGTTCCTAAATATGTTACTGAAAGGCATTAATGGGCCAACTTTCTAAAAGACAGTCTCACATTTATGGATCGAGGAGAAGAATGGAGTCTTAAAAAATTCAGATTCATGGGTTTCTTCCTGAAAGCTACTAAGTCAACAGGTCCTGGAAGTGCTCAGAAATCTATAGTTTAATAAGCTTTCTAGAATTAGTTCAATCTACTTTGAGAAAAGGTTTAGGTAAGGGAATTATATGAAGAATGTTTGAAACTCCGTAGGATAAACAAATAAGCTAAAAAAATAACAACGAAGTAGAGGAGAAATGGAACAAAAATAGCAGTATAACTTTTTGTGCAAACTCAGCGACTACCCTAGGAAACAAGCAGTAGGCCCAGTTTCAACAACAGAATAAATCCCTTCAAAAGACATGACAACAAGCAATTGCTTTTGAACAGAAAAGCTAAGCAGTCCAGCAAAATGACTTCGGGCTTTAGGGACAGCTAGACCTTCATTAACATCCTTCCTGGTTCACTCACAAGGCAATGACAGGAATTTCTCCATCTTTTTCAGCTTTAGTGTCTTCCTCTGCAAAAGAGGAACAACAGTGCCTAATCCCTAGGTAAGTGTTGAAGATGAAAACTATCATAATTTTAGCAAACTGTAGGTATTTAATAAACATCTATTCTTTTGTTTGCTCTCTGTTAGAAACGAAGGCTCCAAAATATATTCCAAATTGACTAATCCCACTCTTGGTCTTTAACCTTTTTAGAGAAAAAGTCTTGTATCCCATTATTTTTTTTAAAGGCCAGAAAAGGAAATTCATTAACATCTCTTAGTCATTTGTTCCAGTAACATCACTTATACCAGAAATGCCTTCTTCAAATCCCACCTAATAAAACTCGAACCTATTATCTATCTGAAGCATGTACTCATGAAAAAGAGAAGAAATTAAAATGAGACAGCTAATGTCGCTAGAGACCAACGGGCTTAGCAGCAAGAGCTGAGAAGATTCAAATTTGTTGCCACCTTACTAAGCCACTATTTTTAGAATAGATTTCTTACCCAGTATCCTATTTATCCCATGAACTGGTAATAATTATGGTAACAATCCCCCTTTCACATGCTTTCATTCATTCAACCAAGATGTACTGAACATTCTATTGTATCCCATAGGCCCTGTAAAACACTGTGGGCATGGAAATGAATACAAATTTGTTGGTGCTTCCTAGGATCTCTGAGGGCAAGCTTAGCTAAAGTGAAATCTAAGTTACTATCTCTTTCAGATGCTCCATGGAGGCAATAAATACCTAAGTTCTCTGCCTCTGGATTGAGTACAGTTGCTTCTGAGTTATTTGTTGTCATTCTCAGCTTCACCAAGATACCTGCAGAATGAACTGCAATTCCCCTGGTTCTACCATTATATTGTGAATCTGAACATACTACTGGGAATATGATCTACCCGGGGGTGTCCAATCTTTTGGCTTCCCTAGGCGACACTGGAAGAAGAACTGTTTTGGGTCACACGTAAAATACACTAACACTAACGACAGTTGATGAACTTAAAAAAGTCACAAAGAAACTCATGTTTTAAGAAAGTTTATGAGTTTGCATTGGAGCATTCAAAGCCATTCTGGGTTGTGAGTTAGACAGGCCTGGTCTAGATCAACATTTGGCAAACTTTTTTCTGTAAAGGTCCAGGGTCTTGGACCTTTGGTTTTGTGGGTTATAGGGTCTCATTTGTAATTTTTCAACTCTCCCATTGTAGCATGAATGCAGCCATGGACAATACATAAACAGACAGATGTGGCTGTGTTCCAATAAAAAATTATTTCTAATCAGGTTGTAGGCAGAATTTGGCTGTTGTTGACCCTGGTCTAGATACTTTAGCCTAAAATTCCTAGTTGCTGACTTTTAGCCTTTTAACCTGTGATTAGAGGCACACACACTCACATATACACAGTCTATTTGTGTGGAGGGGGAACAAAAACACAAACACAAAAACAAAACAGTGGTTGTCCTGACAGGAATTCACTGGAGAATTTTAGTAAGAAGGGGATTAACTACAAATCACACCGTATGGAGATGCAGTGTATCTGGATTGGACTGGATTGGGGCTCTGGACTAAACAACCTCCTGATGATGGATGAGATGGAACACTGAATGACTTCATTTAAAAAACACAAAAAAAACCCAGTAACATTTTATCTACAAAAGCCATATGATTGCAGAGATAATTGTCGAAAGACCTGAAGAGGTTCTACAGAAGGAGCCCTGGCATCTTTGGAAGATATCCACCCAGTATGTTTTCCTCACCATTTGTGGAAAGGCACTCACATTTCAGAGTAAGATGTTCAATTTGATTTTATTTCAGAAGAGCCACTTGTAGCCAACCTGAGATACATGTATGATCAATATAAGCATGTTGTAAGCCTTCAGAGTGCTTCTGAATGACAGGTGAGATTGATAAGTTTAGAATATATTGTCAGGAATTTTTATAACATCTTCAGGTTTGTTGTGTCTTAACCCTTTGATTTTGCAGATTCTATGCCATGCTCAAAGATTGAATGGGGGACATAGGAGCTACGGTGCAAAACCATTTAAACATCTAATTAGCAAATCTATTAATCAATGGTCCTGGTTGTATATCTATTGCCAGCTCTACTCATTTCTTTGACTTAAGCTTCTCTGACTCACCAGGAAAAAGAAAATGATGATGTTTCTGACCTTGCACAGGTGAGATGACCTTTCATACAGTGTCGCAGCAGGAAGAACCTGGCCTGATCACTATTTTTATATATTGGCATCTACAATCCAGCACAGAGTCTTGCTCAACATTCATAAAGCACCCATAGCTGGAGTTCCGAGCCAAGAGACTGCTATTTTCTTTGCTGAGAATATAAGTCATATCTCAAGCCATAACATGTATCTACAACCCTGCTTCCTCTCCCTAAATCTGTAAGCTACTCAGCACCTAGGAAAGTTTCCGTAACTTACTCTGTCCTCTCTTATTTCCTCTCTTCCTTTCTTCTCCTTTTCTTTCTCTTATTCTAAGCAAATTTATGGCACTGTGAGACTTGAAGCTCTTAGATTCCACTGATATGAAAATGTAAGCATTAAATTCCTTTTTACAAGATTTTGAATAGTCTAGCCACAGCCTATTGTAGAAAAAACTTCCTCTCAAATAGAGTGCTGAGATAATGTAAGATTATCTAAGCTATAACCACCTTTCTCTGGAAGCATCAAAGATTGTCTTTTGTATTATATTCAGGAAAAGCTTTCCTTCTCAGCAGATGAGGCACCTTAACCTTCACATTCTATTTCTTTTTCTTTTAAATTTATGGACACCATTTAGGAAGATTTCAATTCCCATTAATAATATGTGCAATTGATCTGCACTTAAGAGAATTTAATCATGTCTTGGTGACAAATTTAGCTTAAAGCAGAGCTTCACTTAGGACTTCCAAGTAAATTTCCATTGAAAAGGTCAGTTTCTAACATTTGTCAGTTAAAGCCCATACCAGACAAATTAAATTTTCCTCCACTTGTCTGCAGCATGAACACTTTCAATGCTGAATATCACCAGTGGTTGTCAATTAGGAAAACTGTCACCCTGTCCAAAAAAATCATAATTGAGAATATTTTAAAAGAAGATCTGAATATTTATTTATCAAAGAGTTAGAATATTTTTTCTTACTAAAAAGTAGTCTATCTCATGGTGACAATGAAAAAACAAAACACTATCTTACTGGATGCTCAAAATTAAGTTCAATGGTATAAGTATGTGAACATCTATTACCAAGGAAAGAAGTCAGGGTAGGGCCTCATCCTTTACTGCAACTTAAGAGTTTCACTGGGATACAAAAGCACCTGGGCAATTAGAAATTAACATGTAATCATCTAGGATAAAGCTTGATAAAATCACGGATCCCTTATTACACTAAAGACAGTATGATTTTGGGTAGCAGACAATCTATGTTGTTTAGAATTTTTGCACAAGGCTTTATAAAACAAGAGGGATATTGTAAATAGCCAATTTAGACAGAAGCTAAGATAGAGCTACAGCAATTGTATAATTTTTTTCCTCTTGCTTCTCTATATTTTCTAATTTTCAACAGTATGTATGAATTTTTTATTAGAAATATAATAAAGTTTTTAAGGAGAAAGGGGAGTATACTTGAAAAAAAGGGAAATAAAAAATTAGTTTTCAATTTCCTCTAGTCAGCCTCAGATCAAATAGAGCTGGATTTTCTGGTTTCTCTCCTTTTTGGATATCAATTATTGAATGCTTCATAATTTCCCCTGAAGAAAAGAATTCATGGCCAAACATCTAAAAATGACTTTTGCCCATGAGGTCAGCAGTAAAGGAAAGAGATTTGGTAGGTCTTACAAGAACCCTTCTTTCACTGTTGCAGCAAATCTGAGCAACTAACAAGGCTATCTGGAGGACAGTGAAGAAACAGACAGCCTCAGAGTAGGGGAAGCAAGGATACTCATTGTATAATTTACATGCTTATCTTCTACTATAGTGGAAGAAAGGTAATGGTAGCCATGTGACACGGTGTGGTTGTGTCCCCACCCAAATCACATCTTGAATTGAAGCTCCCATAATTTGTACATCTTATGGAAGGCACCGGGTGGGAGATAACTGAACTATAGGAATGATGTCCAGCATACTGTTCTGGTAGTAGTGAATAAGTCTCACAAGATCTGATGGTTTTATAAGGGGAAACCTCCTTTGCTTGGCTCTCATTCCCTTTTTGCCTGTCACCACGTAAGACATGCATTTCACCCTCCCCCAAGATTGTGAGGTCTCTCTAGCCATGTGGAACTGGGAGTCCACTGAACCTTTTTCTTGGCCAGGGATGCTAGCTTACAACTGTAATCCCAGCACTTTGGGAGGCCAAGGCAGGCGGATCACCTGAGATCAGGAGTTCGAGACCAGCCCGGACAACATGGCAAAACCCTGTCTCTACTAAAAGTACAAAAATTAGCCAGGCGTGATGGCAGTTGCCTGTAATCCCAGCTACTCAGGAGGCTGAAAGCAGGAGAACTGCTTGAATCCGGGAGGCAGAAGTTGCAGTGGGCCGAGATCATGCCACTGCACTCTAGCCTGGGCAACAAGAGCGAGACTTCATCTGGGAAAACAAACAAACAAAAAACTTCTTTTTCATTATAGATTAACGAGTCTTGAGTTTGTCTTCATCAGCAGCATGAAATTGGACTAATATACCATGCTGGATTATTTCCTATGTTTTTTTCTGGATATTTTATTAGTAATTCTTAGAATCAAACATCACACACACACAAACACACACACTCTCACACTCTGTCATTGAGGTTGAGTGACAAAGCTCCCAAGATCATAGAGGAGGCTGTCTTTTCCAAATACCCTGTGATTACTATCGATCTGTTCGACGCATTGCAACTCAACCTTACCAGGCTGGTCATGAAAGAAGGATGGATGTTATTAAAGATCCTGAATCCTACTCTGCAGCGACCACTCATTGAAAGTAAACTAAATGTACCAACATTCAGGCATACAGAAAGATTATGCAGCAGATCCATTCCTTTTCTAGAATCTAGAACGTATAATGCCATAAAGTTCAGATAAATTTAAGTGGAAGCTTCTACTGTGAAAGTATAATATGGAAGCTCAAATGTATTAGACTAAACAAATAACTTAGCAAAGCAAAGGCTGGAGTAGCTGTCTTCAACAATCAGCAGTTATTTATTAAACTATCATGTGCCCAGGACTATGCCAGGCACTAAGCACAGAATGTTTAGAAAAAGATGACCAGGGACCTAGAGACTGTGACCTTGAAAATATAATGGTCTGATAAATGAGAGTCGATGGCTTCTGAAACAAAGTAGAAATATCAATTACAAGAGATCCTATCAACAGATTCACAAATGCCAAGAAAGTACCAATGAAAGCATATATCAATCACATGAGACAGTATTAATGTATTATTACTAATTAATATTAATATTGTTTAACAACTGGCCATGATTGCACTATTTTAAGACATTTAATAACATTCAACAAAGTGTTAGAACTAAGCAATTGTTGACATATTTAAATGAAAATTATATTTAAAAATGTTAATTTACACTATTTTGAAGTAATATTACTATTTGAACTTAATAATGCACATCATCTTTATAGAATTTTTGTTGAAAAAATAGAGATCAAGGTGGCAAAATCATGCCTGACATTCAGTAATCTTAGATGGATTAGAGAGTTATTCAAAAATGAAAAATGTTATTACTTTGGCACAGGGACTATAAGTTTAAATATAACCTCAGGAGGCTGAGGCAGGGTAATTGCTAGAACCCAGGAGGTGGAGGTTGCAGTGAGATGAGATCGAGCCACTGTACTCCAACCTACACGAAGGAGCGAGACTCCATCTCATAAATAAATAAATAAATATAACCTCCCAATAAAGAAGCACATATAAAGTGCTTCGAAAACAGAAGACTTTCAATAAGTGGTAATTATTAGAAGACAAATAATTAGTTGAAAGCATACCCATACACTGACAGTAACAGAATCACCCTTAAAAGGATGTAGTATTGAACACTTCGGAGATTTGCTTTCTTAAACTATATTCTATAATGTTTACATGACTATATTTTTCATTACAAATGCATTGTTTTCTAACATGTGGGCAATTTATTGATATATACCATATTCAGTATTCTTTCTCTTACATACAGATACACTCTAACTGAAGATAGAGAGGCTATGTAGACAAGCTGCAAACTGCATGCTCGCCTGGACAGGTTTTCACTCTTCCCTCTATCACTGACTTATTGTATAACACGAAGCATATTCCCAACTCCCTGGGCCTTAGTCTTGCCAACTATAAATGGGGACAGTGCTGGATCCTCTCTGCAATCCATGGTGTCATGCGGATAAGTGAAAAATAATCTGAGAATGTTCTTTGGGTTTTTATAGAAAATATGAAACTATTTTTCCATTCTTCAGAAGCTGATTTGAGGTAATAGTTTATAGAATAGATGGAAAAGAAAAAAAAGTAACATATTATTGGCCAAATAAAGAAGTTAAGTCTCAGGCCTTCCAACTTCATAGTCTCCTTTGTAAGATCAAACCGACCAACACTCCTGAACAATTGGAAGGTATTTGGTGCTGATACCTGTACATTAAGGAGGTGAGTGCCTTTAAAATATTTTTCATGGTAGAAGTAGCACTGGAAAGTAAGAAAATATCAAGACTATCAGCAACATATGAAAAAGAACCATGACAGCCCTGTTTACTATAAAAGTAGGGTCAGTATTTTGCTAAGTACCTGAAAACCATAGATGACCAATAAATATTTCTTGAAAAAAAGTCTTTAATCCTGGTTTTACTAATGCAAAATCAATTAGGCTTGGTGACATTACATAAAACGACAGTGGTGATAATGCACATTGTTGGCTTCACAAGTTTCTATTCCATGACCAATTTAAGTGTCACTTCAGTGACCACCTCAAATGGAAATAACCTACTCTCCAACTAGACTGAATATCCTATTTGCATAGCAAAAGACAAATATACCCAACAATGCAAAGCATGAAACGATAGCTTATCTCCTCAAATAGATTACAAGCTGGTAAGAGTGGGAGAATCTATGTCCTAGACCTTGCCCCAAGCATTGTGCCAGCCACTGCAGGAATGGAACGGAGCTTACACTGGAGAAATTAATTAACCACAGATGTGAACGCAACTGTAAAATTTGAAAGTATTTAAAATCACAAAGTGCAGTTTTAGAAAGGTTTATGTGACACAACAATAGTACTGGGAATAAAGATGTGAAAAACATCAAGGTCATTCCAATAAACCCTTTTTTTAATAGGAGGTGAAAAACTTTTTAAGAAAGAATACTTTGTGTTATGTATTCAGAGATTAGAAATAATTTTCTATAGGTTCAGAGAATTATGGGGAAAGGCAAGTTGTTACTTTTTGAGATACTTAGGTTGAGTATCCTCTTCTCTGGTTCCCCAGGCAGCCAAAAGCTTGGCAGAAAGCCCAATCTCCTTGCCTCACGACATTTAATGCCCTAATGGACAGACAACCCAGCCACTGCTCCTGCCAACTGTCTTCAGCACAGCACTGAGGAACCAAGGAAAACAGACAGGAGCTGTAGAGCCTTACCACTCCAAATGTGTTCCACTAACCCGCCACAATGGTGTCACTTGAGAGCTCTTTAGGAGTATAGAATCTCACACCATATACCATCGATAATGAAAGAGAGCCCCAGGTAATTTGTGTGTCCATTAAGGCATAAAAAGCCCTGCCCTAGACCTAGCTTGATATTAGAACATCCTGCTGTTCTGAAGACTTGACACTACCATTTCTCAAAGTGTGAGAGGCAATGGAACAATTTTCTAGGGTAAATTATCTGGGGTGTTTGTAAAAATACAGACTTCTGGGCTCTACCACATACCTACTGAAGTTACCGGGATGGCAAGCAGAAATCTGCATTTTAAATAATCACTCAAGATGATTCTGATGCACAATTAATTCTGTGCACTACTCTTCCTTGGAGACTGAAGACCCTTGGCTATTTCCCTCCCATTTCCCTCTCTCACTTGAAATTCTGACATTTCAGGTTATCTTTCTCTCCCTCTCCCCACTTGCCATTTACAAACATGGAACCTTTTTTTCTATCTCTAAATCATCTGGGGATTGTTTTCCTCTAATAAAATGACTACACTCTTGATTAAGGAATGTGATAAGCCTGCCATCAATTACCTCAATTGATCTGACATCCTGATTAGACCTAGAAGGGGAAAATTTCCTCAGTGGAGCCTTATTAAAAAGGGGAAAACAAAACAAAGGTCTATGTAATTAAAATGTGATTGCTGGCAATAAGTATGTAAAATCAGCCCTGAGAGGTATTAGTGATGAGAAAACTTCTCTAAATGACTTCTTAGGAAGACAAAGGAACACAAACTGGTCAAATAAATCAGAGGGCTACTGGGGAGAATGCTGAACAGAAACATAAGGGGCTATTCTCAATTCTTAAGTTACCAGGAGTTTTGAAATTAACAAATCCACTCTTGGCTTAAGGTGTAGAGAGCCCTAACACTGGCCCAATTTGTACCTCTATGAACCCAAGTAGAATGGCAGTTACTGGCACCATTTGTGTTTTTACATACACACACAGACACACAGACACACACACACACACACACACACACACACAGAGTTGTTTTTTTGTTTTTGTTTTTCCTGAAAAATCATACTAAAAGTAGAAGCTTGGGACCACATCTCAATAGGAATTGAATAAATCATCCTAGGAAGGAGGGTTAGTTCGGAGCATCAGTTTTGCTTTATAGCAACCATGGCTGCTCCAGCAAAAAGAGCAGCACTCAACACGTGTTCCTGATTTAAGGATAATTCCTCTAGTAGTATTTATGATACATTTTCTTCTCTGACTCACTCTTAGCGGAACATATCTTCTGAATTTATCCCATACTTGAGTAACCTCCAGGCCTTCAAGAACAGGAAAGCAAGGGTTCCTGTATTACTTTACATAACAAAAATACCTAGGTCCTAAGAGTGCTAGCAAACAGAATATTATTAGTTAGGATGAACTGTCACACTGGAGTGCTTGATTAAATTAATCAAGCTGATGATTGGTCTGGAGGAGATAGGTAACTGTTTTCATAATGCACCTAGTATATCGTGCTATTAACCAGTGGCCCCTTAGAAATCTGAAAAAAAATATATCTTTAGATGAAGAAGTTAACAAAAAGTTGTAGAGTGATCAGAATGAATGAAAATGCCTCTTGTACAGTAGAGATCAGGTAGGTATCAAATATATGAATGAGTGGATAGATTTCAGTTTCCTGTTCTCTTGACCTGTGTCAAGATAATAAAGTAATTTCAATTGGATTTTTTTTTTTTTTTTGAGACAAGAACTTCCTCTGTTGCCCTGGCTGAAGTGCAGTGGCCTCACCATAGCTCACTATAACCTTGAATTCCTGGGCTAAAGTGATCCTCCCACTTTGGCCTTTCAAGTCACTGAGATTACAGGCATAAGCCACGGCACCCTACCAGGGATCTTCTTTAAACTAAGTATGATGATCCTCTTTGACAATTACACAGAATAAAGATTAAAACAGACCTAACGGAATCAACATCAAAGAAGATTTTTGTCTTAATTTAGGTCTTCAACTAAACCAATCCATTTTTTTAATGGATGTTAAAGACATACAGGAGCATTAACAGATCTGTAGTCTTACTTGACAATCTACTACTCCCATGCCTAAATCACTTAAGAGATGTACTGTGCTTTCATTTTGTATGAGGGTCCAGAGCTGGGGAGCAGGAGATAAACCATTCCTTCTACTAACACAGCATTCTAAATTGAGTACACATCAAAATGGCCTTAATTCTGACCGATTCACTCCAAATGTAACATTCTATTGCAGACTACATTTGCATGTGACCCTGAATATGCTTCAAACCAAGCGTTCTCCATCTCAGAGGAAAGGTTCCTGGCATTTTATAACCTACATGAATTTGCTACTAGGCTGATCTGCAGATGTGAAATTGAATGAAACGGATCAAGATTTCCCCTAAAACTGAATCAACTGGGAACATGTGTCAACAAGTCACCAACACTCCTTGGTGACCCTCGAGTTAAACAACAGTTCAAACAGGATTGCAACTGCAATCTACTTCTCTTATTCGTAAACAACCTTTTATCCTAAGTCACCTGGAGTTTGACTTAGTATAAACAGATGTCACCATTTACCCACTTCAAATAGTATCTGGACAATGCCCTCCATCACAGCATATTAGCTGGAAAGCTCAGCGACTGTAATTTTTATGCTCCACAGAACACCTAGCGCATTTCACTCTGTGCAAGCACTTGCCAAACATTTTCACAGTTCAAAGTTGTAAATTTGAATAACAAAGTTGTACATACATAAGTTGGGACTTTACCAAGACCCATGATTTATCCAACCATTTATTCATTCATTTATACATTCATTCTACTTATTTCACAATTTTTCATGGAGTCTCCTTTAGACAAGGTGTAAATATGAATGAGGATAGTTCAGCCCTTCCAGAGTTCATGGTGTATAGTATTACTGGCCAAATAAAGAAGTCAAGTCTCCAGCCTTCTTATTTCTACAAGTCTCCAGATAAATTAAACTCCATTTACCAAAATACATTATCCAAGAACTCCACATTTCAAATGAAAATTTTTAACTGTGTTTTTTATAGTGTCTAAAACTCACTCAATAAAATCATAGGGGAAAAAAAAAAAAGGCATTTTGAAAACTTTTTTTTTTTTTTGAGATGAAGTTTCGCTGTTGTTGCCCTGGCTGGAGTGCAATACAATGGCATGATCTTGGCTCACTGCAACTTCCACTTCCCAGGTTCAAGCAATTCTCCTGCCTCAGCCTCCCAAGTAGCTGGGATTATAGGTTCCTACCACCACGCCTGGCTAATTTTTTGTATTTTGTTTTAGTAGAGACGGGGTTTCATCATGTTGGCCAGGCTGTTCTTGAACTCCTGACCTCAGGTGATCCACCCACCTCGGCCTCCCAAATTGCTGGGATTACAGGCGGGAGCCACCACGCCCGGCCTTGAAAACTTTTATCAATTGCCATTCCCCTATCATCCTCCAAGCACAGGGCTTTTGGTCACCTTCAAATACTTTCAAAAATAATAATGGATGAAGCCAACAAAAGGAATGAGAAACATTTGTTTTGATCTAAAACATTCAATTTAGCTCAGATTTTGTAACAACACATACATTTAACTATATTTAATTGTTTTTTCCCTATTAGCCTATAAGCTCCCCCAGGGCAGGGGATATGTACTTCTGATAATTCATATTTTATCTGCACCTAGAGGAATGCCTGGCAAATATTACATGCAATAATTATGTAATAAATAAGTTAATGATGAAATAAATCAATGCAGAATAATTTTACACACCAAAAATTATAAACATCTCTAAATAGCTTTCAAATTAAAAGATGATATGGCCACATGTTGCATGCAAAAAATTATTAGAAGATTATTGCAGATCATTTTAGAGCACCAGGAAAGGTAATCTCCTTTTCTTTTGTAGAAAATTCACAGGAAAAAAAAATGCAAGTTGAAAAAAGTAGGAGAAAGAGTGAAGGAAGAGTTCAGCTCAAAAGACAAACTAAACATTTTTATTCAACACTTCATAGTCTTCAAAAATGGATAATTATCTCTCCAGCTCTTTGGGCCAGCAGCATGAGGTTGAATACATCATCAGTTCTGATATAAAACATGAGTTTGCAAGTAAACAGGAAGTTTATCTTATAAAATGGAGCTGTTTATTTGCACAGAAGTTTTTCATTAATAACAGAGATGGACTTTCAACTACTTACTACAGCTGTGGCTCTCTCCCTGACATATGGAGCTCTTAAAAGGAAAAAAAAATACAAATTAGGAGGATTTTTCAGCAAATTCAATTTCTTTTATCTCCTAGAGGGGTGGGTGGAAGCAGCAGGTGGCAAATTCATTTTTATCTAATAACATTTGATCATGTGACATATTTTATTTCCACAGTTGATGTAACTTAATGAAGAGCAAATTGGGAAAATCTATCAGCATGTAGAAAATTAGTGGGGCATGTGTGCATGTGTGTGCATGTGTTTATGTGTGCATGTGTGTGTAGGGAAAATAGGAAGGTAGAGTTAAGAGGAAAAGGTTGCTGTTACATGTTCTGGGTAGAATAAAATTTTTTTTAAGTCATTAGTTCCAACCCATGTTGACAGCAGTCTAAAGGAATTATAAGGGCTGGAGAGACCATCTTTATTAAATGAGATCTGGTGATCTCGGGCCAGGTCCTCAAAGGAATACACACACAAAAGTAAACATCAAGACTGATAACAGAAATGTTAGAGACCTTCAAGGTAGACTTACAAGTGCTATGTGGAATAAACCTGTGTAGCCAATGAAGGAAGATGAGGAATTGAGGGAGTCATCAGTCTGACAGTTTCCGCCAAGAAAAGCAGATGCTCATGAGTTTCAAACAAAGTTCTACCTAGTTTTAGGTACATGTAACACCAGAAAAACAAGGCTTTCTAAGCAAGCTTAAAACAACAACAACAACAAAAAAAAACAAAACAAAAAAAACAAAAAACCAGGCTTGTTATTTTATCACATTGCTGACATTGCAAAGGATCTTAAATTCTAGAAGAAAGCCAGGAGCTCTTGCTAGTTCAGAAACACTCAATGCAATCTTGAGTCAACAGTTTTGCCACAAGCCTTGGATTTCTCAACTCACAGAATGGAGATGAGAGTATATACATCATATGGCATTTTAGAGGATTATTTGAGTCTTTTTTTTTTTATATAAGTACCCCAACATACTAACTTTTTTTATGATAGATATAAACAGGATGTTCACTGGGAGGATTCCTGATGAAGAAAACCAGGTAAATTTGGCCGAATCAAGCTTTCACACCACACTCACCCTACTTCATTTGTCAGGTCAGTGTTAAGAACTCAAAGTTAGATTATTTCCTGCTTACCTTGAACAAGTCTGTTTTGTGCTTCCTCTGTCCCTTCCCTTTGTAGCAGGGGTTTTGAAGCATCTGTAACTCCCAGGAAATGGTATGAAACAGCTGTGCTAGACCTACCTCACCTTCCCTAGACCATCACTAACTCTGTACATGACCTGTGACTTTTAGGTTTTGTTTAAAAGGTAAAAATAAATTGAAGATGGCCAGATGTGGTGGCTCATGCCTGTAATCCCAGCACTTTGGGAGGCCAAGGCGGGCAGATCACCTGAGGTCTGAGGTCAGGAGTTCAAGACCTGCCTGCTGAACGTGGTAAAACCCTGTCTCTACTAAAAATACAAAAATTAGCGGGGCCTGGTGGCATGCACCCGTAGTGTCAGATACTTGGGAAGCTGAGGCAGGAAATTGCTTGAATCCAGGAGGCAGAGGTTGCAGTGAGTCGAGATTGCACCACTGCACTCCAGCCTGGGAGACGGAGTGAGACTCTGTCTCAAAAATAATAACAAAATAAATTGGAGAGGTTGTGGAGAAACTGAAACACTTGAATAATGGTGGTGGGATTACAAAAGAGGTAAAACCATTATGGAAAATTGTATGGCAGTTCCTTAAAAAATTAAAAATAGAATTGCCATTTGATCCAGTAATCCCAATTCTGGGTCTATGTCCAAACAGGGTCTCCAAGGAATATTTGCACACCCATGTTTGTAACACTATTCACAATAGCCAACAATAGCAACCCAACTGCTCACTGATAAATGAACAAAATGTTATCATATATTTACATATACATACACAAACATATATAGGCATACACACATATAATATTTAGCCTTAAAAAGGAAGAAAATTCTGAAACATGTTAGAATATGGATAGAACTTGAGGACATTACGTCAGTGAAACAAGCCACTTACAAAAAGACAAACACTGTATGATTCTATTTATATGAGGTATCTAAAGTAGTCAAATTCATAGAAATAGAAAGTAGAATAGTGGCTATCAGAGGTTGGGGGTAGGAGAGAACGTGCAGTTGCTTAATGGATACAGAGTTTGAAATTTACAAGATGAAAACTTTGTGAAGATCTGCTTCAAAACAATCAATATATTTAACACTACTGACTGAGCTGTATAGTTAAGAAATTAAGATGGTTAATTTTAGGCTATTTTTTTTATCACGTATTTAAAAAAAAAACAGATTAAAATGAACTTTGAAGACATACTAGATCTGCTCTCTCTGGAAACTTTCCCCAACCCATAATATATTACAAATATTAATACTTTATATAACTGAAACTCAGTATTGGAGTTCATAGGGAGAGATGAAATGACTCAAGGTCACAGGTTCAGATGTTCTTATACATTACTCACTCTACTTCCATAACTTATGCCCCAAATACTATTCTTGTTTGTTTTTTGAGATGGATTCTTGCTCTGTCGCCCAGGATGGAGTAAGGTGGGATGATCTCAGCTCAGAGCAATCTCCACCTCCCGGGTTCAAGCGGTTCTTCTACCTCAGCCTCCCAAGTAGCTGGGATTACAGGCACACACCACTACATCTAGCTAATTTTTGTATTTTTATTAGAGATGGGGTTTCACCATATTGGCCAGGCTGGTCTTAAACTCCTGAACTTGTGATCTGCCTGCCGCGGCTTCCCAAAGTGCAGGGATTACAGGTGTGAGCCACCGTGCCTGGCCATTTGTTTAAGGCAGGTTCTTGCTCTGCTGCCCAGGCTGAAGTGAAGTGCTGTCATCATAGCTCAGTGAGCTCAAGCAATCCTCCTGCCTCAGTCTCCCAAAGTGCTGGGATTACAGGCCTGTCACCATACCTGGCCCCCAAAACTGTTTCGTTTATGTACTTTGGTCCAGAAATGACAAAGGTTTTTAAGGTCTATGATCAATTTGCTGTTGCCTTTTATGACCCGCTATCTTTTCCTTTACCTTTAATGCATGTCCTACATTTAAAAAAAAGATGTACTTTTTCTATTCACTTCTCCTTGGCCTGAAATCTTAATTATTTTACAATCCTAGCACAAAAACATCAGCTTTTGTGATTGGGTTTTTTCCATACCGTTTTCACACTGGAAATTTGCCTATGTGCATGTGTACGTGTATGTGTGCTTGTGTATGTGACTCAAAAGCCATTATTCCTCCCCAACATTCAAATTTCCTTTCAGGGAACTAACCTCCCTACTACTAAAAAAATGTCTTGAATAGGATACTTAAAAACGGGTTAGAACTAAAGGGGCCAAAATCCTCACCCTTCCGCTATGGTGAGTCACAGAGTAAGACTGTAACCAACAGTTAGTCGAAGGGACACACGAGTTCAGGACTTTGAACTCTTAGAAACATAATGAAACAAACATTGGGAGTTTGGGTATTTGCTAAACAGCATCCTGACTTGCCAAGTTTCCTATTTTTTCAGTTCTCTGGTGCAGCTTTGGCCACTGGTCATTCCTACACTGGGACCCATGTTGATTCTGTGAACACTAGTTATTCTGCACATAAATTCCCCTTCAGTGAAATTAGCCAGAGTTGGTTGTTGCTTTCAACCAGAAAACATTGCCTGACAATTTTATTTGCACAGCTCTTTCAAAAGAGCAATGCCGTGGTTGTAATCTCAAGCTCCTAGGGCAATGTGAAATCCCGTTATTCTCCTGGTTCCATATGGAAAGATTTTGAAAATGTCTCCATGTTTCCAATTCCCTTCTTGTCATTTTGCTCTTCAGATTTATTTAAATCCATTCTTATCAGATACTGTTCTACCCAATGACGTCCTAAAAACACCTATTAAACCCACTCACAACAGAGCCTGCTAATCACCCTCCCACTTAATTAGATGTCTGATAGCCAACTGCAGCAGGACTGCTGTTTTTCTGCTGGGCTTTCTATGCAGGAGTTTTACAGGTACATTAGGAACCAGTTAACCACCTTCATCATAATCTTCTTCCTCTGTTTGCTCATGAAAGAACCACCATTTCAAAATGAGCATGGCACAGGAAACTTTCCAGTGTCAAACAAATGGCCGCTGTCACTGATCAAAAGATAATTTTTGCGTAGGGGGTTGGGGATAGTTGTCAGGGTGCAAATCTAGGAGACACTGCTGAGACGTAGGTGGTGTGGCTGACAGCAGCCGGAGCCAGACTTGCGGGGGAGTGGAAGACACAGGGCTGCCAGCCTGATTACATCATTCTTATTCCCTCTTGGGTTTTCCTTCCTTATTTATCCCCAAAGAAATAGCTCCTAATTTTGATGACCAATTCTGATGGTTCTTTTTCCATTGTAAGCCATTCATTGTTGCCTTTATTATCACCTTTTCCCACAAACCAAAGGCCCATTTATTTATACTCTGTCCCCAGCTCCTAAGTAAAGGAACTCACTGCCTGATCTTGACTCCTTTCATCAGAATAGTGCTGCGTTTTGGCCTAATTTCTTTCTCCGGTTTATAGATTAATTGATTTTAGATTTACATGGTCCTAAGTGGTTTGCCAGGAAGATTCTTACTCCATAAATCACTCATTTCTCACAATGATCTTTCCAGGTAGTGAAGGACCCATTCCAAAGTCCTACTGGTAGAACGTGGTAGTGCTGAGAACAGAGACCAAGTCATATTTTTTCTGTAACAGTTATAAACCAACCCTGTTCTAACACATTTGCTCTTCCCAGCAGTCTACACGTGAATCCAAGTGGTAGCCATGAGGTTTCCTCTCTGAATTCTTCACTAAGCCCTGGGGATTTAACAATATGGGTTTGGTAAGAAAAGTAAAACATTCTCTAGGTAGACTGAAAACTAAACTAGGCATTAATAGAAAAGTGATGGAAGAAATGGTAGATCCTAAAGAAAGATTAATAAACAACATCCTGCCCTATTACATGTCCCAGCTCTCGCCCCTCAAAACCAGCCAGCTGTCTCTCCAGCACCCCATGCGGATGAGCTGCAAGATTATGAAGTCAGTTGTCTAGTCTGAAGTTCTGAAAATCGTCCAGGGCTGTTCCAGCTCACTCGCTCCCTTTTCATTCCACCTCTTTACTATTACTTAAATCCATTCTGCCACCAGGGCTTTTTTTTTTTTTTTAATTTTTTGCCAACATTTTTATAGTAGCCTCTGAACTGGTCTCCATGCTTCCAGGGTTGCATTTCCACAAAGTATCTTCCAAATGGCACTCAGAGATCTTTCTGTGTAGAGTCTTTTAGTGACTCCTAAGGGCTTTCAAGATAGATTCAAAATCCCTTAACTCATTCATAAGTTCCTGGCATCAGCATGGATCTTTAGATTCAACAATTATCACTTGCCCAAATGAACGCTACCTTCTAAGTTTACAGGATTACATGTAAATAGCAGAATAAGCTACATTATTTCACTATTCCATCCTTTTGCACTGTTTATAATATGTATCTACACACACACACACACACACACACACACACACACACACACACTTTTTTCCTCCATGAAATATCTGTCTCTTCCTCCTATGCCATTTCTTCCTTCTATCACCTACTCTTCATTCCTCAAGGGACATTTCCCCTGGTACCATCCCTCCCAAACTGCACACTAAACAGGCATACTTTCAGTCGTGAATTCCCATGATCACTCCTATGAATTTTCATCACATCCTGTTTTTTGCACTTGAAACTGTGTGCACTTACCACACTGTTGGCTTACTTCTCTGCTTGTAAAAGCAAAACTATGAGCTACGTGAATGCAGAGCCCGTGTCTCAGTCATTATATCCCCAGTGCCTTTCCCTGTGTCTGATAAGAATGCCTGTTGAATAGAACTGAAATCAAAAGCTATATTGCTTTTGAGACGGCGTCACCATCCCAGCAGTGTGTAGGTATGGACTATCCAGGGATCTTTAGTCTCTCTGGCATTAGAACCGCAGCAAAGTTGTCAGTCTTCTACCCATATATCCTTGGGTAGGACACAATATCCACTTACATTGTATTAATAGCCCTACTGCTTTCTGTGGCTTTTCGCCAGCTGCAAAAGTCTCCCTCCCCTTCAGTGATTACAGAGTAAGGCAGCACATGTGGTAGAATTAACACTCACTGTAGCAGCCCTCAACCAGTGGCCAAAAAGAGGTTATATAAACATATGAATCTTCATCCCTCATATCGGATAACTCAGAGGTGTGCTCTACACTGACTCCTACACTCTCCCAGTGAGATTCAGCTTCATCATTTCCAAGGGTGAATGGCTCCAGTGGCTCCATAATATTGGCTGACTTACCATCCCTAACTTCCCCACTCTCCAAACTTTATTTTCAGGGGTCATCTTGCAAATAAATTACTTATACCAGAATTCTACCCTCAGAATCTGTTTCTGGTTGAACTCAACTAAGACAGTATCCAACACTATGTTTTAAGTTTGAAAACAATTATATAACTCAGAAGTAGGAGTTCATATCATCCTTAATACACAGATGAGGAAACTGAGGCACAGAGAGATTAAACATCAGTAAATTTGGAGCATGTAATTGAAGGGACAATCTATCATAAATGTCTGCACATTTTGGTTTTGGTTTTTTGTGTGTGTGCTTTTTTCCCTGCTAACTTTCTTCTTCTGATCTCTTTAGCATCATTAATAAAAATGCTTACATACCAGTGGCTGATGGTGCCCCCGATTCAAAAGGCAGCCCTCTGGGGAAGGTTTATAGCCCAGTACATAAAACAGCTGAGCCTGGCAACTCAGTAGAGTGGTAAACTAAATCTCTCCCTAAAATAACACAGAGATCACTCAAGGGAGTCTCAGGAACAGTGCTGCCATTGCAATTACCCAAGGTAGGAGGGATTCATTCACAGTTATTAGAAAGCAGCCCAACGCAATGCACAAAGCAAAATTACATTTCTACAGTTTTCTTTGTTTTGTAATTTTTATGTAAACCAGACATGGTAGAAAGCTATATAAGAGACAGAAATTTATCTACAGCATAAATAATGGAGAGGAAAACACATCAAAGTGTTAAACTTTATAAGAAATTAAAGGTATGCAAAGTTGTTTGTTTAGAAAAAGTGTCCCAGTTTGTCATCCAGGCTGGAATGCAGTGGTATGATCTCAGCCAACTGCAGCCTCCTACCCAATTCAAGTGACACTCCTGCCTCAGCCTCCCAAGTACCTCAGACTACAGGCATATGCCACCACGCCTGGCTAATTGTTTTGTGCTTTTTGTAGACATAGGGTTTCACTATGTTGCTCAGGCTGGTCTCTGACGTCTGAGCTCAAGCTAACTGCTCACCTTGGCCTCCCAAAATGCTAGGATTACAGGCATGAGCCATTGCACCTGGCTGCAAAGTTGTAAAAATTAGAGTTTACTATTCCATCACAATATTAGCAAAGATTAAAATATGATAATGCACAATGCTTGGATAATTAGTAAAATAGGCACTCTGGTATAAAATCAATGAGAGTCTAAATTGGTGAACTCTATTTGAAAATGTATCTGGCATTTTATAACAGGTGTCTTGATACAGGCCCTAAACCTTGACCTAGCAATTTTTAAAACAGTCCTTAACCTTTAGTCCATTGTTTTTCCCCCATGGATTTGCCTTAAGAATACAACCCACACCCACAACATACACACAACAAAAATTGTCCTGAAAATCATCAAAACATTATTTATAACAGCCAATTAAAAAGAAATCATCTACATACCCACCAAAACAAGAAAAAAAATAAATGATTTAGCCATGCATTAAAAGACTTAAATATTAAGGTTTAAGATTTTGAAAACTATAAAATGGCATGATAGAGAGCTTCAAAACTGTAGAATGGGCCAGGTGCGGTGGCTCATGCCTGTAATCCCAGCACTTTGGGAGGCCATGGCGAGCGGATTATGAGGTCAGGAGTTCAAGACCAGACTGACCCAAATGGTGAAACCCCGTTTCTACTACAAAAAGTACAAAAATTAGCCCAGTGTAATGGTATGAGCCTGTAATCCCAGCTACTCAGGAGGCTGAGACAGGAGAATCACTTGAACCTAATTCATTCTCCGAATCTGGAGAGTTCGTGCTTCCTTTCTCCTTCCATTTTAACGTTTCCAACCATCTACCATTGGAGTCTTGGGGTTGATGGGTATGTGCTAATTTTAAGGGTTCAGGGACTCTTATGAAAGCATTTATTTTTGCAGTTTCCATTAAGGTGGCAATTGACAAGTATACAAAGCAGTAAAGCCAAGGCCATACATCTGGTAATGAATTGCTTTCCTAAGAAAAACGAGGTTTACTGTGAGTGCCAGTTGCTTCTTGTCCTCTCTAAGAGTTGCAGCAGAATAAATGTTACAGAATATAAAACTACAACCCAAGACAATCCTGTTCTTACTTGGCTCCGTGTTAATGTTCCATACCATTGTCTCTCCATAATCAACAAATTTGCCTGAAATTTTGTAAATTAATGAACATTGATTGTTTTGGAAGATCAAACTGACTCAGCAGGACTTTTTCAGAGAAAAGAAAGAGTGAAGATTTTGAAGGGAAAGCAACAATAAACCAAATGTATTTTTAATTACCTTTAAATAACATTAATAACAACATCCTCAGTAGGACAAAGAGATAAAATTCTACTTACTATGAGATTTTGCATTAGCTTGGGAAAAGGTTTCCTTTCTGCTTTGGTTGGTTTTGCTTTAGGGACTGGTCTGTAGATATTTACAAATCTCTTAATTTATATCCATGCTTGAATTCATGGGACAAAATAGTTTTATTTGCCTATTTATTGTAGTCTCTCTGAGACAAATGATGGGTTGCATCCTTACCACTACTTTCCTTATAATGACTTAGAAAAATCATCCTTCTTCCCTCAATCCTCACTTAGAGACCAGAAATCAGAACTCTCAACTCTTGAAAAACACAGCTGTTTTGTGCTTATAGATGAAACAGAGATAAATTAATTGACATTGCTTAATTTTATGAAGTTGCTACTGAAATCATGGATATAATCCAGAGCTCCTTTAAATTTCTCTCCAGAATACTTTCAGTAGTAGATACCAGGGAAATCCTCCATGCAGTACAGATACAGATCTGGTATCACCATCTGTCTTATAAGTGGTCATGGAATTTGCCAAATTAATCAGATTTATACCAAATTTAAAAATTAGACTTGGTCTAAACATTTGTTTAGCAAACCTTTATTTAGTGTCTATTATGGTCATGGTATTTCCTCAGCTCTAATCAAGACACACAAGGGCCTTCTAGGAATTTACCATCTAATGGAGAAAAGGAAATATACTTATCAATGGCTCAGCCCCAAGAAGAGGAAAAACAAAAAAATGCCACAGAGAGGAATGCATGTAAGTACCATGGGCGTTTACTGAAAAATCACAGCTTTGGGTGTGTGAGGATTGTTGAGGAGAGCTAGCCTGGTACCTGAACTGAGACTTGGCTAGACCATTAACTGTTTATGTTACAACTTCAGAGCATCCAGATCTCCGTCCCATAAAGTCATGAAAAGATGCACAGCCATAGGGGCGAAATGCAGCTAAACTATCTAAGTAAGATTTTAGCTAAACTATGCCATGTTTAGAAAAATATTACCTAATCATTCCACAAATGGATCCAACCCATTTTGGCCTGTTTGTATTGAGATATTCCATCTAGAATAAGAGGAAAAAATGGGACCCAGAAATTTTGTACTGACTAACGTTAATTTGCTAACTTTAATAAGTAAAATTACATAATTAAATGTATTTTAAATAAAAACAATGTTCTCAGAAATCAAAAATGCCCTCCAAAAAGTATTGAGTGAAAGTGAAAATAACAACTGTAATTACAGACTAATCCGAGAATAATGAAAATTCAAACACTGCCGTCAAACATGGAATATAATACAACTCTACTACGCAGATAAATGTTTAACTTTAAATACTTTCATAAAGTTAAAAAGTAACTATTTAATTGAAGAACAGAAAAATAACTACAATCCTAAAACAGTAGGAAGAAGGAAATAAAAGGTAGAAAAGGTTGATTTAGAGAAGGAAAAACAAAAGATAAACATTAAATTGTTCAACAAATCCAAGAGCTGTTTCTTAGGAAAACATAATTAGTATATTAAGCATTAATGTATGAATCTGGTGAATTTATTTAGAAAATTAAGTTGGAGAAGGAAAAATACATGTGTAATCTTTAAATTATAATTAGATTTTTTTTTCAATTCCACATTGATATATTCGAAAATCTAGGTGGAATAAATACATTTCTAAGAAAACAGATGTTATCAAAATACAATAAAGAAAAATTTTTAAATGTTACCAGAATTATGGAGCAAGATTAGAAAGCTATTCTTGTCCCATAATTAGAAAACTATTCTTTCCTCCTCCCTACATTGCCCTGTTCAAGAAAAGTTTGTAGTGGATGGCTATTTTGCAAGTGATTTAAACATATATAAATCTAATTTTCACTTCAAGTAATTTTCTAATTAAAATAGTTATAATGGAAAGGAAAACATATTTGCAAACAAGCTGAGGGGATTAAAGCTGTTTTTCTAATACTACATTTTTTTTTTACTTTGGTCAAATCCCCACTTTTGTGAGTCTCACCTTCTTTCTCAATAACACAAGCAGAGGGTGCATGTTTACACATGTGTGCCTGTATGCTTTTGTGTGTATATCAGAATAAGTGTTATTGCATGTCTGCAACTCTATCAAACATTGGAACACTGAATTTTAGAAATGAAAATCTCTAAAACCCTTTAAAACAATCCCACAATGTATTATCAGCCTCTCCCATAATCTACTGAAAACTTTTTGTACTATCTTTGAGGTCATAACTAACTTAATTTCTAACCTCTTATAACTCAGTCTCATCTACCTCACATCAACATCCTTCTATCCTTTAGGAAAACTTTTAGGTTTAACAACTTGTATTATCTGTTTTATACTGGTGATAAAGACATATCAGAGACTGGGAAGAAAAAGAGAAAAAGAGGTTTTTGTTTGTTTGGAGACAGAATCTCACTATGTTGCCCAGGCTGGAGTTCACTGGCATGATCTTGGCTCACTACAACCTCAGCTGCGCAAGTTCAAGCAATTCTCCTGCCGCAGCCTCCCGAGTAGCTAAGATTACAAGTGCCCATCACCATGCCTGGCTAATTCTTGTATTTTTAGAAAAGATAGTGTTTTGCCATGTTGGCCAGACTGGTCTTGAACTCCTGACCTCAGGTGATCTGCCCACCTCAGGTGATCTGCCCACCTCAGCCTCCCAATGTGCTGGGATTACAGGAGTGAGCAACCCTGGCCAGGTAGAAAAAGAGGTTTAATTGGGACTTACAGTTCCAATGACTGAAGGCCTCGGAATCATGGTGGGAGGTAAAATGCACTTCTTACATGGTAGCGGCAAGACAAAATGAAGCAAAAGCAGAAACACCTGATAAACCCATCAATCTTGTGAGACTTATTCACTATCAAGAGAATAGCACAAGAAAGACTGGCCCCCATGATTCAATTACCTCCCCCTGGGTCCATCCCAGAACATGTGGGAATTCTGGGAGATACAATTCAAGTTGAGATTTGGGTGTGGACACAGCCAAACTGTATCACAACTATAACTCAGTTGGAATAATAACAGGTGAGTCTTGTTTCAAATACAAACCTGAGAATCCATAATACATAAATTCAATGTTCTGCTTGGATTCCAAGGCACCTGTAATCAATAGTGTATGGAATGTTCAACTGTAACACCCAGAGGAAGGGGCTGAGTACTTAGTTGAGAAAATGTGCCATGGACCAACTTGCCATAATGTCAATGAATCAGCATCCACACACAATAAAAGTATTATTATAGACCTAAAACAATGCTATTCCACCTTGCCTTTTTTTCCAAGTTAACATTTTGACAAAGATTAATACCCATCGCTGCCAAGTGTGTGAGGAAACAGGCACCAGATAGCTTGCCAATAGACACATACTCAGTGCAACTATTATAGACAGTAATTGTGTATATGATTTTGCTTGAATCTTTGCAAGGTTTTCTTATTATTTCCTATCAGTGACCTTGCTAGGTCAATGGGTTTTATCCCAGTATTTCATACAATAATAGCACACTGGAGAGAACCTAATGCCTAATAATAGGAAAACTGCTAAATATTTTATGGAATATCCATTAAATATTGTCACATATTAAAATATAGACTTATATTGACCGATATGAAAATGATGAGTATACACAATAAGAGAATAAAGGATACAGTTCAAATATGTTGTCATTAAACTCGCTATTTGTGTCAATACATACAGAAAAATAGAAGTATATATACCTAAATATTAAGTTTTTATCTTAAGGTGCTAAGATGACAGTGGATTTTATACGATTTCCATTTTTTAAGATTGAAATTTTAAAAAGTAAATATTACTCTGATAATCAGCAAATTAACAAATATGTTCTTATTTTGGTAACAAAAATGATTATCCATGAGTAAGGTTAAAAAATATGTCACATATACAGAAACTCTATTCATAATGAAATTACAGTCCTATTTCCAAATTTCTTGGGAGAATTTTGTTAATAGCCACAGACCATTATCATTTCTCTGACGTCTTAAAAGTATCCATCGTCACTCAGCATATGGCGCCTTAAGTTCTTACTGACCATTTTTCTGGGTAGAAATCTTTCTGCACAGGTCAGGACTATATGTCATTATTTATATGCATACATTTACATGTCACTATATATATTTGAATCCCTGGCCTCTAAACAGCAGCTGATGTAGTGTCACAATCAAGCATTTTCATTTTTTTTCCCTAATGTCGTTGGGTAACCGTTCCACAGGTTATGAGCCGCAGGCATATGCCAGGAACCCTGTCCTAACTTCCTAACTGGTATATGTCTTAAATATGGTTTAGGAGTTTTTACCATTGAGCTGTACGAAGTGGTTTCATGAGCACACAGTTATATAGATGTCAGACTTGAAGCTGATGTAATTGCCTATCAACACTGATAGCTTCCAGGAGCACTCCACTGGATCCTCTTTTATTCTAATGATCATTTATGTCCCTTCTCTGGGCTGGAATGAAATACTTCTGTCCCTTCTCTGCTTGGGTGAATGTGACCCCTGCAAGACCCAAGCTAGATGCATCTTCAGTGAGATTTGTTATCCATTCTGTCCATTCTTCCCCAAGGGCCCAGTAGCCCTTACACACAGCATGTCCTGAGCAATGGAGGAAGCCTGCCACAGAATGGCACTCTGAGGCAGTGAAAACTACCCTAGGTGAGCAGGCTGCACAGCTCTGCTTTTCCCAGTCAGCCTTTGAGCAGCTCATTTGTGACTTCAAGAACAACTCCAACCTACATCTATGGAAGCCATTAAAGTCGGCCCTAGGCATCCTTCAGCCCCTACCACTCAATTTCTGTTTCTTTAGCCATCTTTAAACTGTCCATTTACTCCATTTTTTACCTTCATGGTTCTTATATCCTCCCTGTCTTCTCTGCTTCTTCAGATGCTTTGGAAGAAATGTTTGTTTTCCAAGGTCAGCTCTTTCTTGAGATGCACACCTCAGCTAACCACAAAACAGCCAATAGGCAGGCAGTTCCTTGCCCTCCCCACCTTCTTCCTTCACTGGGTGCAGTATCCTAGGCTCTTTAATGTTTGGGAGAGAGGTTCTGACACAGGCTTTTGAAAATCCACAGAACACATGGTCTTTGAGGACTGCATTCAATTTTATGCTGTCTGCCTGGCTGCCTTGCTTGCCCTCAATTGCTCTCATGCTGAGGACCCTTGCTGATTTCACTGGGGTGAAAAGAATGCATTTCCTTTTGTCACAAGTCACCATCTTTTCCTTGCAAAGTAGCTATAGGTATAGAATGGAAGGAGAATACAAATGACATCAAGAGAGAAGGAGAGAGAAAATATGCTCAGGAATAGAAATTGAGAGATAGAAACGCAAACTCACACCCAGATGGTTATAGAGAGAGGGATTCTTTGCCCCCAGACCATGCATCAGTCCAGCTCTGAAATTCACATGCTCATTTTTCTACTTCACCTCTACAAAACAGCATATGGGCATGCCTTTACTAGTTACTATGAATTACTGTCTAAGTGGGGGGTGGTGGTGTGTGCTTATCTACCGACTTGGCAGCTTAAAATCCCTTTATCCCACCCACTTCCCTTCCAAGAGTTTTGTGCATTCTGAGAAAGATTAATTTTCAAAATTATTTTTGGCTCCAACCTGGTTTCTCCATTTCTCTTACAAATCACCTTCAGTGGACCTCCACTGGTCCATGAAATTCATTCTCTTTCCTTAATATCTATGCACATACGTGTGTGTGTGCGCACACACACACACACACACACATACATATATACACACACTGACCAAATGACACCTATCCCCGCCAATATGATTGCATGTGTTGCTATGCATGCAGTTGTGATGTAGGGGGAATGGTTAAGT
Organism: Sapajus apella; assembly: GCF_009761245.1. Taxonomy (NCBI): domain Eukaryota; kingdom Metazoa; phylum Chordata; class Mammalia; order Primates; family Cebidae; genus Sapajus; species Sapajus apella. The sequence continues at coordinate 10,381,172 of NW_022436953.1, forward strand.
CTCCAGAGCTTATCACAGTTGGGAGGAATCCATGTTGTATATCATGGCAAGAAAAATGACTTTAAAAGCTGTCTGGCAATTTTCACTCACTCCTACCTACATAATGGAACTTTTTAAATAGCCATACCTCTTTGTTTTAGAAAGGCAAAATAACTTATCTAAATAGATAATGCAAAGCAAGTCCATTCTCTGCGGACTCTACTTCTATATTAATATCTGATTTTGCTCTCCTCGGCATATGCAACAAGTTTTAAATATAGTTGAGGTGGAAGATAATTGGGCTCTGGATACAAGAAGCCTGATTTCCTACTGATGTGAAATTTGGGGTAATCTACTTAACAATTCTCTGCCTCTGTCTACTTACTATACACAGACACACACGTACACGTGTATGTATGTGTATATATATATATATATATATATATATATATATAGAGAGAGAGAGAGAGAGAGAGAGAGAGAGAGTTCTACATTTTATATAGCTATTGACAGTATGGGATTATGGGGTTGCATGAAGCTTAAATGAGAGGAAAAGGTGCTCATCGGCACCTGGCACAGTTAATCCCCTTAAATGTTTGCCTCAGACAGGAGGTCATGCTAGAGGTCTCATCCAATCAGTCACTGAAGAAATGTAATAGTATACAGATAGATTATTACCATTGATATCAGTTAATACAACCATCTCTCACAGAAGGTAAAAACAGCTCTAGTAATTTGTCAGTTGTTTTCCAATAGCACAGTTTTCCTCCACTGAACATATCAAATTATTATCTACTGAAGAATGATACACATATAATGATGAAGTGACCAGAGCAGTACTGCCCCGCCGCGGTCATTTAGAGTGCTACCAGCAGGATTCTACCTGATCCTGGACCATGGCATGTGCTGTTGGTCACTTTTTATTTTTTTATTTAAATCAACAATCTTTCTGAGCTTTGTTCTAAGATAATAACCATGACATCATAGGTCTAATGAGCTGTTGATCATTGTTTAATGTGTATAAGATAAGTAGCAATAATACATTTTACATCTGTCTATGCACATATCAACTCTGGTAACTTCCTGGATTTGGAAGCAGACTCCTAAGACTTGAATTACTATCCCATCTAGGTCTTATGTATTTTTGATGCTTGTTCTTGGATAAATCATTTAGACTCTCTAAGCTCCAGGTGCTTCATTTGGTCCAGTTCACAGATCCCTTGTAAAGATTAAGGAAGAAAATACATGTCAAAGTATTTTGTAAACTAAAAGGCACTGGGCAAGTACATGGTGTTAATTTTCAGTAAATGTCCAAGAGCTCTTTCTTGAAGCTGATGACACCAGATTAGCTTTCAATAACAGAAAAGCTGACTTTTCAAAGAGAAGTGAATGTCCTTCATTCACAAGCCCCCTGGTTGACATGTCTCACTCAGGATTTGTAGCAGAGTGTGCCCCCACCTGGTGACACGCTGGGATTCCCTTCTGTAGTAGCAGTGGGGTCACTGCTGGTACAGATACCACCACCCTTGTGTCCACTGAGGAGAACAAAACCTGTAAATGTCCGTTTCTTCTCCTCCTGAATTTTGTTTCTTTCAGTCACTTATCCTCAGCCCGATCCTATTTATAGATTAGCTGCATGCATCAGTATAAAAAAGCCAGGATCCTCAAGTCAGTTTTGGGCAGTGTAGTCCCCACAGATGATGCCACTGACCCAACTAAATACTGTCAGCACCTGCAGTCACAGCATTGGCACTTGGCATTTCTCAGCTGGTACAAGAACTCCTGTCGCTTTGCATAGTACTTATACCAGTGGTTCTCAATCCTGGTTGTACAGTAGATTCACATGAGGAGATATTTTTCTTAATGCCAATAGCTGGGACCCTTCCTAAACCAATTTATTAATTAGGATCTCTTGGTGGAAGTGGGGGACTCAGGCATAAGTTTATATTAAAAGCTCCTCAGAAGTAAAGGCTTCTTGGGAACTGCTGCTTTAGGTTAACTGGCCAGACAGTAAGGCTGCACCTACTGAGCATGGAGAAAAGTAAAAATGAAATCCAATTATTGTGCTTAGTTTGGCCAAATCCCGTAAGTCAGAATAACCGAACAAGAAACAAAACAAAAGGAAGCAAAACACAATAGTGCCAATTCCTGACAGTCCACCTGTACCTCTTTCTCTTATGATATGATCCTTTTATTTCTTACATGGGAAGATCTTGTTAAAGGGTGAATTTCTGATTCTCACTCCCAAGGTAAAGGTAGCAGAATCTCTGTTGGCCAGGGAATTTGCATTTCAACAGGTACCCCAGAGCAATCTAAGCCCACAAAAGTTTCAGACCACTGTTTTCTAAGTGATTGCATCAAGGACCCCTGTATAATCCTTCTGGGGTTTTCTGCCCTGGTTGTACAACAAGAAGAAATGTAAAATATAGATTGCTGGTTCTACCCCGTGCATCCTGGTATGGTACCTGCATTGCTGAATTTTTTAAAAGATTCATATAAAGTTCTGATTAAAAGATTGTGAGCCTGTGTGATAATGGCAATGTCCCTGGACTGTAAAGAGAAAAAAAATAAAATAAAAAAAGCAAGGCTTACAGTGCTAAAGAATCTTTTCTTTGACCAGGTGTCATTTCCAAAACAAACTCCTCCATGTCAATTCTCTTCAGAGTGAGAAAAAGAAAGTCTCTTTCCTGTCCATTTTCCTTTTACACACATAAGGGAACACAAATTTAGAAAGTATTTAAAGCAGTGGGCACTTCGAATGTTCATTATTCAATGCCGGAACCAACGGCTCCCCAGGCATTATTAAACACATTGATGAACACTGTGACTGGATTTAGAGAGAAGAAAGATGCTGCTGGAACTGCAATACACCGGTTCCTCATTTAAATGTCTTGTAAATAAAGACCCAGGAACTGACTTCATGGATTTTCATGTGGAGGCGATAGTATTTACATCTCAAAAGCCTACTCGACAGCTTTCTCAGTTATGCTGGCTATTGGGGATTCCTGAATGAGCACAGGATGAAATACAACTTAATTCTATCTATTAAGGAAAGAGGGGTTTCATAGCTGGGTGCTGTGTACGGTGAGGCTATTATGGCATGAACAAATGCAAACTCAAGCCAATTACTGCTTTAAATGTCTGGTGTGCTTTTCAGTAGGATTTTAATGCGTGCAAGATGGAGTACTAGCTCTTGTCTCAGCTCATAAAGTAACATGGAAGGATTACTTTTTCTGTAAATGTTGCAGGCAGGGTGAAACCCCCAGAGCAGGCCACTCAAATCCCACTCAGCAGGTGGCCACTGGAATGGGACATCTGAGGGACAGAAGCCTAAGAAATGTCCTTCAGTTGCCACTTTCTTTTAGGAAGCAAAAGGGAAAAATAAGAGCCCAGCTGCCACTCACAGAGAAAAGAAAACACAAGTTGAGTCCCTTCTGTGCTTGTAAGTACTCCCCAAACCCAACCAACCAATACACACATCCAGCCAGTGGGAAGATGGCTGTGAAGTTCCCGCCTCTCCCAAGTCTGTGATTGACTTCAAAACACTGTCATCAATCATCCTAATAAGCACTTAAAAAGTAAATCAAAGGCTATTAAAACACTTTTGACATTGAGCTTGCTTCCTCAAGCAAACCATAAATGCCCAGAATTTACAACATTTGCTGAAGGGAGGGAGGAGGATGCTGGGTTTTAAAAACAAATTTATTGGCTTGTTTCTTATGCTGTTTTTTTTTTCTCCTTTCTCCCCTTGGGACAGTGATAAACTAAAACTGCTGGATGCTGTTACAGACTGCTAAATTCGTAGTTAAGGTTCATATCATTATCCAAGCTATTCTGGATTTCATGAGGGTGATTTATAACTATGTGCTAGCAAAAAGCCACAAAACACTGTGTCTTTTAACTAAAGGGGCCTGGGGCTATCTGACCAACATCTACACACAAAGTGCCAGACAGTAAAATAATACTGCATGTCACTCCACTCACATTCAAAATACTGGACAGAACCAAGTAAGACTGTAAAATAAAGATCAAAGGCAGCCATGCTCTGTCATCAATGTGCATGGTGACTTTAGATAAGTCATTTATCCTCTCTGGACCTCAATTTCAATTGAAAAAGGCAAGGATTGATCTAGATAACTTTTAAAGTCCTATTCCAAGTGACAGTTCTATTATCAAATTATCCAATTAGCTCATTAGCCAGCACAACACTGATCAGCTACCTCAGGTCTTACATGAGTGACTAGTGTGAGACCTTAATTCTCATCTCTGCAAATTATGGCAGGTGGAAGTGGTGACCCCTCATGCTGGCAAATCTGATTTCTAACCACTCACTTTCTTTCTCCCTTCAACACATGCTCAACATTGATCTTGGATTTATACTCCTGTTGGCTCCTTGCTCAGTTTCCAATCAGTGGTGCTTTCAAGTAGGATGTACCCATTTCAAGCATGTGAAGTAAGAGGAGACTCTGACTGGGGCAAGCTAGCATCCACTAACAGAGGGATGAGTGTCAACTTTTCATTAAGCGGGAGCACAGTGGTTGCTTATCTTCAGCTCACTTCCAGGCCTGCATTTGATAACTATACATACGTGTCTCAAAGTGATCTCAAAATCAACTTTTCTAAACCTGAACTTGTGATATTTCCCCCCAAAATGGGTCCTGTTCTAGAGTTTCATCTCTCAGTGAATGGTACCACTATCTATCCTGCAAGGCATGCTATGCACCCAGGCTTCATCTTTGATATCTCTATCCCTTTAACTGGTTCATCCCCAAGCCCTATAATTTACTCCCTGAAAATTTCTTAAATAGAAACAAACCAATGCATTTTTTTTTTTAAGACAAAGTCTCTCTCTGTCACCCAGGCTGGAGTACAGTGGTGCGAGTTTGGCTCACTGCAACCTCCACCTCCCTGGTTCAAGCAATTCTCCTGCCTCAGCCTCCCAAGTAGCTGGGATTACAAGTGTGTACTACTACGCCCAGCTAATTTAAACCAATGCATTTCTACCAATACTGCCTTAGCTTATGCATTATCCCTCCCCTCTTTTTATATTTTCCTACATGATTTGGCAGCATTTCCTTTCTAGTCTTTCAAATGCATATTTGCCCACTTCTCCCTCTCCTCATCCTACTCCACTGCCATCCTGCCCATCTGCCACCTCCTCCTCCTCCCTACCTGTACGGTCTCATTCCACACTCTACTCTCCCAGGCCCACTCTACTCTAGTCACGCTGGAGTCGTTTCCATTCCTCTTTCTTGCCATGCTTCTTGGATCCACATGGCGATTTCCCAGGGAACTTGATATGCATACATATTTGGGGAACACAGGAGACTCACACTGGAAAAAAGCCAAAAATTGAGAGTGCATGGCTGATTTAAGTGAGGAAGAGAGGCTTCATTACAGATGTCTGACTTCCGGTAATTTATTGCCATCTTCCAGTTTGTTACACTCCCAAGAGTTTTGGGACACTTGGAGCAAGTGAAAGTCACAAAGTTGAAGAGTGAGCCATAACCTATTTTGAAGGCACCTGGCTCCAAATCCTCCTCCAAGAGGAGCAATGGAAACTTCTAGGAGGAAGCCAATTGATAAGCACGTGGAAGGAAAAGATTGCTTGCAACGAAATGTATCCTAAAAACCTTGACGCCTCTAATGAGACTTCTTTCCAATCCTACTTCACCTGGTCAATTTCTACACACCTCTGGCTCATCACTTTGCTGAAAAAATCTTTCCTGTCACTCCTGCCTAGGTAGAGTCTTCTAGTCATAGGCTCTCATAAAGATAAAGATCTGCTCATCCCAGTACTTAACCCTGTGAATACTTTATTCAATTATTTTATTTTAGTGCACTCCCTTTCACTAGAATATAAACATTCTGACAGCTGAAATCATTTCTGATTTTGCTCAGTAACAGGTTCCTAAGGTATAGTACATCATAGGCACTCAAACTATTTAATGAATGAATGAAGTAGAAAGTTGATAGATGGCAATACATTTTTTTCCATTATACTATTGGCCATTCCAGGTCCAATGTTTAGTTTCTAATTGTGTATATGTGTGTGTGTGCATATACATATATATATATACACACACACACATATGTATATACACACACAAGTATATGTAACATAATTAAATATTATGTACCTATAATACATGCAGAATTATGTACATATATAATTATATATAATTATGTATTATATGTAGTTATGTACATATAATTATATAATTACATAATTATATATGTAACTATATATAATCATATAATTATGTAATTATAACTACATATATGTAATTATATATTATACAATTATAATTGTGTGCATGTATACACATAACTACATATAATTGTGTGTGTGTGTGTGTGTGTGTATATATATATATATATATATATATATATACACACACACAGACACTTACACCCATATACACAATTAGCAATGAGAAACTGGACCTAGAAAAACTATATAATAAATTATATAAATATGTATTTTTTTCCCCACAAGAAATCTCTTTCACATCAAGTTGCTTATATCAGCTTAAGAAGAGTATTTACTTTCCAATTTTTCTGTTTTCCTGTCATGTTTCACCTGGTCAGCTGATTCTCAGCTGAAGTATGATTACCTCGGAGAGGTGTCCCAGACCATCCAATCTAACAAAACTCCTTCTGTTCATCTCTCTCAGGGCAGCTCTCATCTTCCATTCCAAACATGATTACCCCAATCTACAGTGAATTTTGTTTGTGTTTCTCTTTTTAACATTTGTGTGTCTTGATAAGCTCTAAGCTTCTTGAGGACAGGCACTACATCTATTTACTATAATTGTAATTAATACCCAGACCTTGCAGAGTTCCTGGTACATACTTGGTGCTCAGTAAGTACTGTTGACTGAAAAATTACTTCAGCTAAATGCCCTATAGTTTTGGTATCCTCTGCATCCAGCCTTTGTATCTCTTGAGGAAAGTAATGATATTTTTTTACTTGTATTGTATCCCCCATGGTACTAAATCCACAGTTAGATTAGGCTGGGGATTCTTAACCCTGGAGGACAGATGATGCTTTCTCTGAGACAGAGTCTCACTCTCTGTCACCAGTTTGGAGTGCAGTGGCATGATCTTGACTCACTGCAACTTCCGCCTTCCGGTTCAAGTGATTCTCCTGCCTCAGCCTCCTGAGTGGCTAGAATTACAGGCATGCATCACCACACACAGCCAATCTTTGCATTTTTAGTAGAGATGGGGTTTCACCATGTTGGTTGGCCAGGATAGTCTCGATCTCCTGACCTTGTGTTCCACCTGCCTCAGCCTCCCAAAGTGCTGGGATTACAGGTGTGAGCCACCGTGCCTGGCCAGCTGATTCTTTTTCCTGCACTGCTGTCCGTGTACTACAGCATGTTTAGCAACATCCCTGGCCTCTAGATGCCAGTAGCATCTCCCACGCCCTGTGTGACAACCAAAAATGTTTCCAGTCGTCGCCAAATATCTGCTGTGGGCAAAATCCGCCCCCTGATACCCTGCTGAGAAGCAGTGGATTAAGTGCTTAATTCAATCAATGCTGATTAACAGATTGCAAGGTGCCCTGGCAATCTCTACGTTTTAAAGAGTCCCTCAGACTCTGAAGGAATTGTTCCACTACAGCCAAGGTATAGAACAAATATCTAAAAATATGTGACAGCTCCTACGAGTGGTGTGCACTTCAAGTGCCTGAAACTGATGCCAATTTGGCCAGGAGCCTATGCTAACTTCTTCCTTAGTAATTGCTTTCTCCATAGCTGCAGCTCATTTTCAACACCCTTGGAACAGTACATAAATTTTTATCTTATTTACTATTCCCTGAACTCGCCAATTAAGTTTTCATCATTGTAACTTAAAAAAAAAATCTCTCAGCCAGGCAAGGTGGCTAATGCCTGTAATCCCAGCACTCTGGAGGGCCGAGGCGGGTGAATCATGAGGTCAAGAGATCGAGACCATCCTTGCCAACATGACAAAACCCCATCTGTACTAAAAGTACAAAAACTAGCTGGATGTGGTGGCATATGCCTGTAGTCCCAGCTACTCAGGAGGCTGAGGCAAGAGAAACACTTGACCTGGGAGGCAGAGGTTGCAGTGAGCCAAGATCATAACACTGCACTCCAGCCTGGCAGCAGAGCAAAACTCTGTCTTAAAAAAGATTAAAAAACCTCCTGTCCCGGACATCCTCCTGAGGGTAAGAATATGCACCTGTTTTATTGCAGTGCCTTCTGACAGACAGCAGCTGAGAATCCAAGTAAAGATGCTTCTTAATAGTGAACATCCTGGTTGAACTTTGCCATTTGCTATATACTCTCACATACAATGTCTCACACAAACAGTACGTGTGTGTACAGGAGAGAGGGGAGAGGAGGAGAGGAGGAGACCAGGACAGGGGGAGGACAGCAGAGAAGAGGGAGAGAGGGGGAGGAGGGGAGAGAGGGGAAGGGAGAGTATTCAGTGGTCAAGGTAGTGAAAAACAAGCAATTATCTCCCCACCAGAAGTGTCAATATCCGTGCTCAGATGAATAGAATAGACAAAGATAAAAAAGTTTCATAATTTTACTGAGAAATGAAATAACTACTGGATAACTACTGGGAGCTTTCTTCTTTCTTTCTGTTTGTTTTTTTCTGGAGACAGAGTCTAGCTGTCACCCAGGCTGGAGTGCAGTGATGCGATCTCAACTTGCTGCAACCTCCACCTCCCAGGTTCAAGCCATTCTCCTGCCTCAGCCTCCCGAGTAGCTGGGACCACAAGCATGCACCACCACATCCAAGTAATTTTTTTTTTTTAATAGATGGAGTTGGTCACAATGCCCAGGCTGGTCTGGAACTCCTGGTCTCAAGTGATCCACCCACCACGGCCACCTATAGTGATGGAATTATTGGCATGAACCATCACGCCTGGCCTTCATATTGTACATTTTAATGACTTCTACAGTACTGACTACTTAAACACTTCTATGTAAAGAGGCGATGGTATGATAGCTATGCCCTTCTCACTGAAGAAAGGTAAAATATTTGCTAAACCTCACACAGTATAAGTGTGAGGTACTTCAACCAGGTCTTCTGATTTTAAATCATATGGGGTTTCCCCCTTTTGATTCGTGTCTCTTAAATGGAAAACATTGAATACTCCTACTGATTTCCCATCTCCTATCCTGCAAGTTGTCATCTTTTTCAGTCTCGCGCTCTGGAATGTGGTCTGCCTGGGAACAGGATATTTACTGGGACCCCTGTCCAGGAACATGTAAGGATCCCTAAAGAGATACACATTGATTCATTATCGGACACCTTGGTTTAAATGCCGTGGCTGGATTCTGATAGCTGCATGTGTGATCCACAATACTGCAGATGATGAAGTGAATAAAAAATGCAAATTCCCTGAGCTACCTGGTTCGGAGGATGCCTAATGGTACTACATAGTAAATGTCATGAAGCTACTCAAAAGCAGGATACGTTTTTAGTTCTCACTTCTAGCAAAAAGAAAATACATAAATAAAGTCACGCTTTCTTCTATAGATTGGGAGCAGCAGAATATGACTGGAGTGACCATGTCTGCCCTGGTTTGCTCAGGACAATCCTAATTTATTCCCATTGTTTCAATAACGCCCGCTCTTAAAAGTGTTCTAGATTGATGGAGATAAATGATACAGTCATGCTAAACATGGCTGGAGTTTCACAATGTACCTGATTGGTTTAACGTATTATCAAGTTTCAGGTTTAGCCACTTTTAAAATGGGTATGCTTCCTCCTCATTGATGATGTTAGAAAGCTGTATCATCACCTCCCAAAAAAGCAGCTTTGGACAGCCACCACTGTTACCCTCTAGTCACCACTTTATGCCAGAACAATGACCCCAGCAAAGAGAAAAGCAGAGAGTGAGCATGAGCTGCAGGGTGCCACCGTGCACCCACTGAGACTCAAGGCCAGCATCCACATTCAAACCTATGTCTGCAACCACAGTGGTGAGCAAACATGACTAGGGACTTAAAGCATGGTCTGTCTTTAGGTTTTATTTGTCAGTAGCAACCTCCCTTGCTCCCGTATATAATCTCTGGCAGGCCCCTGGGCTTTCTATTTATTCTTTTGTCATAGATAGTCCCAGAATCACTTTAAATCACATACACTGTCTTAATTCTGTAAATAAAATGTCTGGCTAAAGATAGTAATCAAAATCCTGTATACCACTATATTAAATCCACCCTTTTCCCTCCCAGCTCCTCATCCTCTCACACACCCTGTCCCTGAATTCCTCCACCCTTTTCAGGCTGACACCTGGACTGTGGAAAGGGTGTGTGGTCATATGCTCTTTAAGGAATCTAATGGAGTTTCTTTTTTGTGTGTGTGAGACAGAGTTTCACTCCTGTCACCTGAATGGCATGATCTTGGCTGATGGCAACTTCTGCCTCGCTGGTTCAAGCAATTCTCCTGCCTCAGCCTCCTGAGTAGTTGAGATTACAGGCATGTGCCACCATGTCTGGCTAATTCTGTAATTTTAGTGGAGACAGGGTTTCACCATGTTGGTCAGGCTGGTCTCAAACTCCCAACCTCAGGTGGTCCATCTGCCTTGGCCTCCCAAAGTGCTGGGATTACAGGCATGAGCCACTGTGCCCTGCCACTAATGGAGTTTCTTGACTAAACTTGCTGCATTGCACTAGGAAATCAGGAGAGAAAAGCAGGTAGAAAGTGAGGGCTGTTCTTATGTGGCTGGGTGGTTTCCAGTACTCTGGGCCTAGCAGATGGTGAAAGTGACTCTTTCTCTTGGTGTGCTCTTTAGACTCTCTTGCTGGATCTCTGCCTGTGGTCTTGTGACCTGGATGGATGCATCTTCAGTTCAAGTGGCGCATGGAAACACCCTTCCCCAACTGCTTGTCACCTGGCAGCACAAATCCAGTCCTTTTCACTGTGAGGCCTGCTTGTCCCTCCAGGCAAGTCTGATGAACGGCACCTAAGAGGACCCCAGCAACACTCTCCATTGCATGCTTCTGGGACAACACTCCCATTTTTTACGGCTTCAAGGCATCACAGCAAGAACATCTCTGGCTCGTCTTACAGGTGGTCAGCTCTTGATTCTCCCTCTTCATTTCCCAGGCAGGCATCAGATCTCAGTCTACAAACCACTTTATCTTAGTCACATGTTATGTTCCAGTTTTTATAGCCCCAAATTTGGAGAGAGACAGGTGATGCTCTCTTGAAGCCCATACATTCACGTGGCTCAAACTGAAGGGAAGACTCCTCCTACCCCTACGCACTGGGGACAGAACATAGCCCAGAACTCTGATGACTCTTTCCCAAGTTCTCTTCACTTGGCTCCTTACACATAAGACCTACAGAATGCCTCTGCTTCCCTGGTCCTTACTAGGCTCCGATGATGCAACAGGAATCAAATTCGTGAAATAGGGAAAATGGAGTTTAGAGCATAACTTTGTCTGATATACCAGACTTACAATATTCTCTCACCTTCTCCTCTCCTAATCATTTCAATATTCTTTATCTGATTCCTGGATTTGATTGAAAAGCACAAATATTAAATAGGTTCCAAGAATTATTTGCCTAATAAATCAGTGCAAGGGCCATAGGGAGTGGGGAGGAGGGAGAAAGTCTATCTCACACACGCCTTGGAACCAAGACATCTATTGCATCAGTACCCCTGTAGAAACAATAAGGAACCAGTAGAAACTGTAACTTAAACTATAAACCCTCTGTGGGTATTAATGCTAAGGGTCCACTGCCCCAAAAGGCAAAAACAGGTAAGCAAGCCGACATCTATCCTCCACCCATTAGAAATTCACTCTGAACAATGCTTATTTCTTTTCCATGTTGCCCGAGTTTCCAGAAAAGCTCTCTCTAGGGTCTGACCTCATGTAATTCACGTACCTTATTCCCATAGGGGAAATCTAAGAAATTGCTTTCCAGTGTGCTGCATCTTATACTGAGTTGAGAAATCCCCTCTGATCTGCTGAACTTTTGAAGTCCCAGAAGTAGAAAAACATTAAGAAATATAAGAAAGGTCAAAAATCTGAAAATGCCACTTGTAAATGGACAGTCTTATTGAGTAGACAGGTCTCCTCAGGTGGGGAACAGAGCTTACATTAGTGCTTAGGAAGGAATGAAAGGAATAAGTTTCTTTCAGCACTTTAATTTTGAGCAGAGGACAAAGTTATGAATTTCAGAGGCCGGTTCCAGGTGACATGTGCTAAACATACAACTACCATGGAGCACTAATATAGAACCTCAACAAAGGAAGAAATTACAGGGTTGCTTTGCTAGGATGTGGGAGATAAGAGCAGTTGATTTCTCAGCATGAAGACTACAGCAGACTCTGTCATCTGGCTAGATCTTCTGTCATCCCCTCAAGGGCTTCCAACAATAAACAAAGAACACAAATAGACAATAAATGCCTCTTGATAATGAAGTCAAAACCTTGATACCATCAAAAAATGAAACTATTCAAAGGCTTTTCTTTTTTAAGTAGCCTTTTTTTAAGGGTAGCTTTAGGTTCACAGCAAATTTAAGTCAAAGTACAGAGAGCTCCCACATAACTCCTATCCCCCTTCCCTTGTACACACACAGCCTCCCCTACTGTCACATCTACCCCAGAGTGGTATTTTTGTTGCAACTGATGAACCAACACTGACATATTATTATCGCACATCCAGAGTTTACATTAGGGTTCATCCTCGATTTATACATTCTACAAATCTGGACTAATGTATAATAACAATGTGTCCACCATGTTAGTATCATATAGAATAGTTTCACTACCCTGGAAGTCCTCTGTGTTCAACCTATTCATCCCTCCCCTCCTGCAACCCATGACAACCGTGGACTTTCTTATTGTTTCCAAAGTTTTGTCTTTTCCAGAATGTCATATATTTGGAGTCATGGATAATACAGCGCTTTCATATTGGTTTTTCTTGCTTGGTGATATGCATTTAATTTTCCTCTATGTCATTTTGTGGCTTAATAGCTTATTTCTTTTTAGCTGAATAATATTCCATTGTATGGATGTACCAAAGTTTGTTTATCCATTCGCTCACTAAAGGACATCTTAGTTGCTTTGAAGTTTTGAATGAATGTTGTATGAATATGTAAGTTTTCATCAATTCAGTTGGGTAAAGGCAGCTTGATTGCTAGATCTTACGGTAGATTATGTTTAGTTTTATAAGAAATGGCAACACTGTTTCCAAACTGGCTGTTACCACTCTACTTTTCACTAGTAATGAGAATGAGAATTGCTGTTGTGCCACATCCTCACCCAGCATTTGGTGGTGTCAGTGTTTTGGATTTTAGTCATCCTAATAAGTGTTAGTGGCATATCATTGTTTTAATTCGCAATTCTCTTACATGTGTGTTGAACATCTTTCCCCATGATTATTTGTCATCTGCTTATCTTCTTTGACCACTTATCTGTTCAGATCCTCTCCCCATTTTTTGTTTGCTTGCATGTTTTTTTGTGTTTGATTTTTCAGAGAGCTTTTTTTTATTATTGAGTTTTAATAATGCTTGTACAGTGTGGATAAAAGTTCTCTTTCAGATATGTCTTTTACAAATATTGTCTCCCAGTCTGCAGACTGTCTTCTCATTCTCTTGACAAATGATTTTTAAACAATAATCCATTTTTTAATTAAAAACAATTTGCTTTAGTGAAAAATGCATGATGATGATGAGTGTCTGAGGAAATACTCGATGACTGAAAGGAACATTTTATTAGATAAATACCAAATATGGTTAAAAAAAGAGTATAGCAAAATTTTGACAATTTTTAATGTTACAAAAATTTCAGTTATCTGTGTACGTATGTATGTATGTATGTATCTAATTTAGGGAGGCAAAAGAGGAAACCGAAAAGGAAGTTTAAGAACAAGAGGATGGGTAGTAGGGAAGGACCTTGTCAAAAATAATTGTCCACCATCCTCTCTCTGTTTTTATAGATGTTGGTGTTGCTACTAGTGAACCCTGAGAAACAATCGGAATCCCAAGTCTTTTTTCTTTTATTCTTTACATTTAACTTCACAGATTTGTTTTGTTTTTATTTTAAGGCAACCTGATTGCAGCATGAATTAATGCTTTTTATTTTGACAAGAATGGACAAGCAAGATGTATTCCTTATGTAACTTTCTTAAGTGTCTCGGGTCTATATATTTTCATTGTTTTCAACAAACTTCAGATGTTCTCATCTACGCAAAATGACAATTCTTTTCCTCACTCACAAGATACAGTTAAAGAAACACATACTTCCTAAACTATAGCTACTTCAAAAATTATTTTTAAAATTATACTTTTATACACTGTATCATATATATCTTATGTAGTTAAAAATCATTTTGTAAAGATTGAATATTTGCAAATTAAAATATCAAAGCTCTGGCAGTATTTGGAGAAAAGGAAGACACACCATTCTGCATAAGTGACTGTCCTCTCTTTTTTTTGTACAGCACTTTTGTACAGGCCCTTTCTCCTATCCTGTCTGCCTCTGCCAGGGGCCAGAGCAGCCTCAGATTTTCCTCCAGGGCCCACTGTGGGCCAGCACTCTAGCTGCCTTCTCTGCATGATTACTGCTGCACAAGGTACGGCATTCGTTCTATCATTTTGGATTCCTGGATGGGACCCACACTTAACTGGCTGTCCCTGCAGCAGAAACTTACCCAAATTACACTGGCTCCCTGCTTAGCATGAAATTAGCTTGAAACACAGAGGCTACGGAGCAGCCCCTCCTGATGGCCTCAAGCTTGCTTACTGAAAAGGAACCTCTTCATACCCCAAGACAAAGTCAGACTGGGTCTCTCTAATCCTAGCAGCAATATCTTTCCTCACGGTTCCCCCCACTTAACAATCGCTTTTGATAAGTGAGAATGTTTCAGCTCAAACAACAAGCTTTTTTTTTTTATATCTAGATAACCAAAAATTTTTTCATGCAGCATTTGTATATAATTGTTTCAGGTCTATTTCTGTGTTTTTATGATGAAATTGTACCTTCCCAGCAAAACAGCACAATAGAAAACAATCACCCTGTATATTTGAAGGTAACACTGAAGCCCCTATGGGAGGGTCCATTCTATGGAGAGGTCAGGCCAATGATTGTGGTAGATTTGGAAAGGAGCTGCAATTACAGGTTTATTGGGTTTATAACATCGGGAAGAACCCACACCAAGACAGTGGATCACTCATCAAGGCTAGTTTACTTTCTGCAGAAAGGGTGCAACTCTCCGGCAATCTTGCCATGAGAGTGCACCAGAACAAAGGAGACAGGGATATTTATAACTTTCATAACCTGATGCAATCGCCCTACGGCTGTGTCCAGTTTCCACTGGCTGGAACAGGACCTCACATTCTATGCATGACCCGATTGGCTAAAAACTTGAAATTTTCCTGAATAGATAAGGAGAAAATAAAACAAGCAAGAAGACAAGGAAGAAGAGGAAACTAGCCAAGAGAAGGTCAGGAGGGTTTCCAAATAAGGAATGGCATGCACCAGGGTTTGGAGCTTGTCCACTTCTGTTCAGACATGCCGGCGCGAGTGAAGGTACCTGATTTAAGACGTAACTGATTTAGAGAATATATGTACATGGGTATATGTTTCTGCTAACAGCGGATGATGGCCATAGAGCAAGAGATTGTAACTCCTTATAATGTAGTCTAAGATATAAACTTTGAAGAAGAACTTTCTCATCGCTCACATGGGCTCTCTAAAATAGTGGTGTTCCTGGGTATATAAGTATATATAAGTATATAAAGTATATAAAATAATGTTTTATATACTTTACCAGAAATGTGATATTTAAACAATTCTAAAATAAGACACTTTGAAACAAAAAAGAGACTTAAAAAGATAATAATTTCCTAGTTGGTAAATCGTAAGACTCATACTAGATAGTACAACACAGGAATAGACCAAGATACGGCAGGTGCATTCCATCGCAGCTAAAGCACAGAGTTATTTGTATCTTACAGATATGTTTATCACAGCATTCTTTATAGTACTGAAAGAACAGAAACAACCTAAATGACAAGCAGGGGATTAATATTTTTAAGATAAAAATAAAGTAAATCCATATGAGCCATTGTGCAGCCATTAAGAATATGTGCTTTTTAGGTAATTGTGTGCCTTGAATAAAAGGACGAGAGTCAAAAAGAACTGAGTCTTATTAGTAGCTTGCTTCCTAACCAGCTATTGAATACTGAACTCACGGCTTTATCTTCCTGAGCCTCAACTGTCTCATCTAAAAAGTGGGGACTTAAAAAAGTAACTACCTGAATGGGCTGTTGTGAGAATTAAATGAGATGATACCCTTGAAGTGCTTAGCCAACGATAAAGTTACCTTTTATTGAGCATTTACTATTATTAGGTTGAGGCAAGGAAAATTGCCTTTTTTTTTTTTTTTTAAGATGGAGTCTCTCTGTCACCAGACTGGAGTGCAGTGGTGCGATCTCGGCTCACTGCAACCTTAGACTCTCTGGTTGAAGTGATTCTCCTGCCTCAGCCTCTGGAATAGCTGAGATGACAGGCACGCACCACCATGCCCAGATAATTTTTTGTATTTTTAGTAGAGATGGGGTTTCACCATGTTGGCCAGGATGGTCTTGATCCCCCGACCTCGTGATTCACCCACCTCGGCCTCCCAAAGTGCTGGGATTACAAGCCTGAGCCACCGCACCCAGGAAAAATTGCCATTTTTATAGTTCAAATATAGTCAACATTTGAAAATCTCATATAGTTAAAACTAATATATTAAGAAAGAAGACAGCATACAAACTAGAGTATAAAGTCTCAACTATGAGAACAGACACAGATATAGCAGGTGTTAACTCTGAAGTAAAATAATTAATGGATTTTAGTAGCATTAATGTATTTTAATCTATTTGAGTAGCTTTGAGGTGATACTAGATCAAGGGCCTCAAACCATAGCCATTCTTTCTCCAAATTTCTAAGGAATACACACACACACACACACACACACACACACACACACACACACACACACACACA
>NW_022436953.1:10398153-10424660 GCF_009761245.1 Sapajus apella
ACACACACACACACACACACACACACACACACACACACACACACACAGAGAGAGAGAGAGAGAGACAGACAGACAGATAGACAAACAGACAAATGCCTATGTTGGCTGTAGTATCAATTTATCCATCCAGTTACTAGAGTGGAAGATAAATAGAAAGAAAAAAACACAATAATACATAATACAATACTACACGGCTCAAAGTTGTTGCCAGAGTTTTTTGGAGGTAGGTAGTTGGATGACGGTGACAGGACAGAAAAAAGCTGAGTGATAATCCTGTCACAGCCAGGCCCTGAACCTCTAACCATAATAGCCCACAAAATCAAAGCCACATGTGAGCATGCGACCTCACATCTCACACAGACTCTGAGCAGAGGTGTCCCACTCTCCCGGGAAGGGAGAAAGAGGAGTAGGAAAAAGCAAGGGCTAAAGGCTGTCTCAAAAGGGGATCGGAATTAACAGCTTCTGACCACCTACCCCCAGTATCTATTTTTTTGTCTATATTTTTTGCCTTTTAGCAAATACACTTTCCACATTTTTCAATATTTTCAGTGAAAATAGATATGCCTATACATAGAGATTCACTAAATTGTAAAATTAAAATTATATATATAACTTTATAGGAGAAAAAGTACAAGTCTTCTTAAAATTGCAGTTACACGCAATTAAAGCATACTGACTCTGAGACAAATTAAATCATCCATAAGAAACGCACAGGCTCTCCTAGGTATGAAAGCAACAGCTCCTTCTGTGTCACTTTGTCTCCAGGAATATGCTTCAGTAGTTAAGAACCGCTTCATGTTCAAGGGTGGCTTAACCTTAGAGGAGAGACTTAGAAGGGGATTATACTTTTAGATCAGAAGAGAATGAAATTTTCCCCAGAACAAATGATCTCTAAAACCCTTAGAAATTGTGCATTACACATCCTTCTTCCACCTTCTTTCCACTCTACATTTCATGTGTATATCCCTGTGGCAGTTAACAGAAAACACAAATCACTAAAGGAAAGAAAGAATGAATGAATGAAAGAAAAAGACCTGCGGTATCAGAATTAAAAAGAGTTGTGAATTGGCCCATTACAGAAAACGGAGATCTACAGAGATGTGGCTTATGTTTACTTTCCCGCCCTCCTACCATGGCCTTTTATGAAAAGAAAAGCTCTGTCTCTTTTCTTTTTTCTCTCTCTAAAGATGAAGCCACACTGAGACAGATTTGAGTGCTAATCAGCTTTTGGAAAAGCAGATCAACGAAAAAAGCCTATATTGAAGACTTTCTGGTTCATTTTTCCTCATTGTTTTAGTAGCCTGAGTGTATGGGAAATCAAACTTTGTCAACTTAAGCTGCTGTTCCTGGCTGAATTTTGGAGTGGTCAGCAAGGTTCCTATTACAAACAATTGGCCACACACAATTGTGAGGGCACAGGCGTGCATGCGTACACACACACACACACACACACACACACACACACACACAATCAGAATGCTCAGTTGCTGAGATGCCAGCAAGAAAGATGAAAATAAATGGAGTATGGTCATTAAAATTCCTAAACTAATAATTTTGAGTATGGTGTAAAATGCATGATTGCTAACAGAAGGGATGGAAGGACCTCTTTTGCTTAAGAAAATTAATTAATTAAGGGGTTAAGACTGATTGGTTAGGAAATCACCAGGAAAGGTCACTCCTAACAGAGTCATTATGCTTAGAGTAAGCAGTCATCAGCTTACCCTGCAAAATAACTGCTGAATATTGAATACAAATTATTTGCAGAACCCTCAGCTATCCTTGCTTCATTTTGCCAACGGGGATACATGGAAGCTGGGATTATCTGTTCATGTGTGTATTGATGTATTTGAGTGTCTCATTATAAATTATTATCTTCACATTAAAGAAAACAGCCAGCTCACAGGCATAGCACCAACATAGGAGGGCTTTATATATCACATGCTTGGATCCGGTGTATTTTGTTTCACCTTGCTTTGTTTTTTTTCTTTAGTAGAATTTGGAAAGACATGATGGTTCTCAGGAGTGAGGACTTTTTTTTTTTTTTTTTTTAAAAAAATATGGATAGTCAGGTAAGGTTTCTAGGTGAAATTTCTATCAAGAGTCCAGGGAACTTAGTGTTCTAATGCTTCCCCACTTACTCCTTCTGAAACTGTATCTGCTCAGAGCCTTCTCAATGAAGACATGGGGAACCTGCCCTTCAAAGACAAGGTAATTTCAGCAGATCTCAGGGGAGTTTTGCAATCAAAATTTCCTTAGATACAACTGTGGTGGAACTGGCGACAAAATATATTAATGCAGACATTGTGGTTTTATAAACCCCACCAAAGACCACAAATTACAGCTGTGTGATTCTGGAAAAGCCACATGCTGTGGAGTTGAATCCTGGACAATTATACACTGGTTGTCTAATTTCCTTCCTAGTTTTAAGAAGACTCATAAAAGTCCTTACCCTATCCTTCCCCTTCTAGAAGACTCTCAGGGACCAAAAATATTTGAGAGGTATTTGTATTTGAATCTTATTTAGGGAGGTCCTGAAATACTTTTTTGGATCTTAATTAATTTAATGTTGATAAGCCTAATCAATGTACACTGCAGTAAACTAGTGACATACAAACAAACCTAGTCCTGCCATCAAGGGGTTTACAGTAGCAGTGGAGCAGAAAAGCAATGAAATATAGTCAACACAATGTAGCTAAAAAAACAACCACAAGGGCAGAACCTCAGAGACGGAACTCACTGAGGAAAGCATGGAAGGGCACAGGGAAAATACATGGTAATAAGGACTGGAAACTGTTTCACCACGCTGGCCTCCAGTGTAAAGCCCTCTGAAAGCTGGCAATCTCCCCAAGTGCACAAATACAGATGTTTGCTCGTTCGTAACTCCTGAACCGGAGAGCCACTAGCTCAGAGGCATCATCATGGGAAAGCCCCCTGCAGTTTTCAGGGATGGTGCCTTATGAATAATGGAAGCTTTCAAGAATGATTTTGGTTTAAAAACAGGAATAAGTCCTTCCTTTGGGGTTGTGTATGTCAGCACTCTGCCATGGTAAATTATCTGCAGACCGTGTAGTCTATCAAAATGAGCACGCTGCTGCTCATTTTTCCTGCCTGCCATGCTGTTTATTAACTACCATCCATTATTTTAAAAACGTTTCTGGAATCAAAGGTAAGAGCAAAAAGAGAAACAAAAGGGTGATAGGAGATAAATGCACTGCAAATACTGGTCGTATATGCCAGCAAGATGGGAAAAATATCTCATAGGGAAAAACAAAAGCCAATTCTTCCATAACAGCAGTAATATTCACAGGTTTGCATGCTTTCAGGAGGCTCAGGAAAGCACAAGGTTTGGGGACATTGAGTTATACTTCTGGGATGCTCTCTTGGGGAAAGCTTGCGTCAAGCAGATCAGTAGTCAACCCCCATTTACAGAGCACTGATGTTATGTGACTTCTTACCCCCTACCATATACACTGGTAAAACTATACTATAGTACTAATATAGTCTGCAAATATTATTTTTGAGAATTGTATGATGCTCTTTGATATATTTGATGATATACTGAAGATTTTTAAAAACAGGGTAGAAAGCACTATCTTCAGCAAAAAATAATCTCACATTTGGCTGCTGATAGCCCCCCTGATACTACTCATTTGGCATCTAATCCCCCTTTCCTGAAGGAACTCACAGCACTGCTGTCACCCTGTGTTATTATTGGAATCTTGAGTTGTTATTTAATTTTGTCACTAGTGACAAAGCAAAGGTATCTGTTGCTGCCTCGGAGTGATAGTGATCTTTCTCCCTAGGTCCGCATGTGTGTATGCCTGTCTCTGGCACAACTCATGCTAGTTTCTTGGACAAAATGGCACCTTAGCAAGAGTCAGGGAAATGAAAAATGTTAACTATCCAAGAAAAAAAAGAAAGATAATTCCAAGAAATCTAGACAAAGTTTTGCTCTAAGGATGCCCTTGACAAACACGCAAAATGAGCTTGTCTGCTCTGCCTTCCACAGAATCAGAAGTACCTTCAAGGTGAGCACTCCCCTCGCAGCAATGGTAAATTTTAGCTGGTTCGTGCCAACACAGTTGCAAACTAAATGCTTCAGTGAGATTAGACTCCAATTCCAACCACTTTCCAGGCACTGCCTCCTCATTTTATAGTGTTATAGAATGATTACCAACAGCGGTTATTCTGAAACCAATCTGAGACCTGGGCCTCTGCAATGTAAAGCATATCAGCGATCTTTGTCAACATCAGTTTTCCCCATCCTAATTTACGTTTCTTTCACACCACAAAGAGATCTAAGTTTATGATTTACATGGACAGCACGATCGTGTTCAGGTCTAAATGCAAAAGAGATTACATGTGGATGATGAATTTGCATCCTTGTAAATGCAGAATATTTTAGCCATGACAAATGGCAAGATGGGAGAACATGTACACTGAAACTAGGAAGCCGAGAAAGTATCAGCAACATTCATGAGCAGCTCAGTCCAGGAAACCCCAGAAAACTAATGGGCCAAAGTTCACCGATTCTGTTTGTTTTTTTCCAGATTAAAATCGCCCAGGCAGCTTTTAAACTACCTGTGTCCTGAGCTAAGCCCTAGAGATTCAGATTCAATTAGTCTTGGGTGGGACCACACATATACTATTTTAAAATGTTCCCCAGAAGATTTTAAGTTTCACAGGTTAAACAGCCACTGAGTATAAAATGTATTTAGTATATTTCCAGGCTTATGCTCAATAGAATAGTAGCTAAAATAAAATCAATGATTTATTAATTCATTGATTTATTAAACAAGTAGTTAAGAGTATTCACTATGCAGTAACTCTGGTTCTACAAAACCAAGAAGTTGCGAACTAAACGCTTACTCTTAAGGAGTCCAATAGTGAACTACAATGATACCTGAACAGACAGTTGTATCTGGGATGCCCCCCACCCCCAGCTATGGCAGAGGACAGCACAAAAGCAAGTTTTACCTGCACCAACTCCCAAGTAAGGATAGCTAACATACACAGAGCAATCTACAACTTGTAGAACACAGGGAACATCATCAACTTTACCAAATATTAATAGCAACTTCAACTATGAAAAACATTCTCAGCTGGGTGCAGTGATGCATGCTTGTAATCCTAGCACTTGGGGAGACCAAAGCGATGGATCACCTGAGGTCAGGAGTTCAAGACCAGCCTGGCCAACACAGCAAAATGCTGTCTACTAAAAATACAAAAAATAGCTGAGCCTGGTGGTGCACACCTGTAATCCCAGCTACTCGGGAGGCTAAGGCAGGAGACTCACTTGAACCCAGGAGGTGGAGGTTGCAGTCAGCTGAGATCATGCCACTGCACTCCAACCTGGGCAACAAAGTGAGACTCCGTCTCAAAAAAGTTTCGAAAGTCAAAATATAAGACATTGGCACAGATGTGGTGAAAAGGAAACGTTTATACACTGCTGATGGGAATGTAAATTAGTACAATCTCTTTGGAAAAGAGTATGGAGATTTTTAAAAATATCTAAAAGTAGATATTCCATTCAATCCAGGAACCCACTACTGGGTATCTGCCCAGAGGAAAAGAAGTCATTATACGAAAAAGACACCTGCACTTGTATGTTTATTGCAGCCCAATAAACAATTGCAAAGATATGAAACCAACATAAATACCCATCAACCATTGAGTGGATACAGAAAATGTGGTATATATACACCAAAAAATACTACTCAGCCATAAAAAAAGAACAAAATAATGTCTTTTGTAGCAACTTGGATGGTGCTGGAAGCCATTATTCTAAATGAAGTAACTTGCCAATGGAAAACAAATTACTGTATGTTCTCACTTAATAAGTAGGAGCTAAGCTATGGGTACATGAAGGCAAACAGAGTGACATGATGGACATTGGAAATTCACAAAAGGAAGGGTGGAAGGGGAACTGAGGGACAAAAACCTACATATTGGGTACAATGTACACTATTAAGGGGATGGGTGCACTGAAATCTCAGCCTTCATCACTATACAATTTATTGATGTAATCAAAACCACCTGTACCCCAAAAGCTATTGAAATTAAAAAAAAAAACATTTACAAATTAAAATAAAGAAAGTAATTTTTGAAATACCCACTTACAAATGAGGAAACTGAGGCTCAGAAGCATTTAGGTATTTGATAGTTACCTCTCTTCCAAGTTAGCTTTTATGATCACAATACCCGACTTACAGTTATGCTTCTACCTCTTATGATGTGCCTGGTGAGTCCTTAAAATATTTGATTTGCTCTTCAGTGTAATGTAATTGATGAAAATTATTATTATCCCTACTATAGAATATGGAAATAGAGGTCCAAAAAGATAAGGTAGCTTGGTGGAGATAATATTCACCATTCTAAGTCCTCTAATTTAGCAGTCAGGAAATACCTGGCTTCCTACCTGCAAAACAATAGTGGATTTCCCTGTCTGGGTCTACTTTTAGTCAACAAATAAAGAGTTATAATGGATACATTTTTTTTTATTATTATTGTATTTGGGTGCTGGGGTACATGTGCACATTCTGCATCCTGCAGGATTGTTGCATAGGTACATACATGCCATGGTATTTTGCTGTCTCCATCCTGACACCCCACCCCCCCCACCCCTCATTGCCTACATCACACATTTCTCCCGGCGCTATCCCTCCCCATTCCCCTTTGCTGTCCCTCCCCTCCCCTCCTCTCCACCTCCGCACCTCGCCCTATGAGTGTTATTCCTTTCCCTGTGCCCGAGTGTTCTCATTGTTCATCACCCCCCTATGAATGAAAACATGGGGTGTTTGGTTTTCTGTTCTTGTATCAGTTTGCTGAGAATGATGATGTCTGGATACATTAAAAAAAAATCCTAGAAGAAATGGGGTAGCAGTGTTTTATTATTAGCATTCCAAAATATGTAAGGACACCTGCTGTAAACAAGGCAAATATCTGGGGCAACAGTTATTAGTAATATAGCATGTTAGAGCTAGGTTGAAAAACAGTCTGTCTAGTATAAGGTCTTTTAGGCTAACTGGCTGCACCAAAGGCCATATCCTAAATCAAGTCATGGCGACCCCCGTGCCCCGGGCCTTCACTTCTGGATGGCCTCCGGGAACTGGAAAATCTGAAGTAACTGGAAGACCACAAAAAGATGAAGAATGCTCAACCTCGGTGGTACCTAACTAACTTAAGGCATTCTCTATTGTTCCATGATTCCCGCCTCAATAGATAAGGCAATTGGACTTTGTAACCAACCTTGCTCAACCTCATGACTCCAGACCCTACAATCCCCTCCCAGCTTACAAAAACCACCCTAAACTGTAACTTCTCTAACTTTCCACTGCCTACCACAAACCTCTAAAACCAACTCCTAACCCACCGCCCTCCACTGAGTCTCTTTTCAGACCCAGCCCTCACGCACGTGGGTGGATAAACATCCATGTTGCTCACAGGAAACCTGTTTGGGGCTTTCTTCATTCCGAGTGCACATTTTAACATATAGTAAAAATTTTTCTTAAAAATGAGAAGACCACGATTCTATGAAATAAAACAATTTGCTCAAGATCACACAATTGGTGGCAGTGCTAAGTTTAGAACACAGGACATGCTCACACCTACTCTCAATATGCATAGAACATAGTATTTCCTTTTCACAGGATTCATCAAAGTGATAATGTCACTTTTAACTGTTTTGATTGTCTTCGCAAAAGTTTGAGGAAAATTCAAGTAGGTGAAGTGATTTCAATTTGCATTTAGAATTGCTAACGTTTCTAGAAAGCACTTTGAAACTTAAGAATTAAATTTAAGAACTGGTAGCCTGTAAACTCAAATTACCCCTATTATCATCTGATGGAGCATATCTGAATGTTAAGTATTCTTTACTGCCTCAAAAATCTGCAGAAGTGATCTTTGCAGTATGGTGCAGGAAGCTATCTATTCTTAAATACTGACTAATTGCTGAAAATCTCACTTTCCCTTTTCTCTAATTTTTGACTTGGCCTCAAGCCATCAGTTGTGCTTAGACTTTGGGACACAGCCCTTCACCAATCTTTTTCCTTCCTGTTTCCATTTACATCCTGACCAGTATCTCATGGGCATCAGTTGCATAATCTTCTAAGACAAACAGCAAGATGGTTGCTAACTATTCCATGGAATTTTGTTCCCAGAAACAGCACAAAAATGAGATGAAATGCAGTGAAGAGCCACTCAAGTTCAAGAAAGGAACACAGATTTGGTTAGATAATCTCAGAGCAGGCTTTTTTTTTTTTTTTGAGATGGAGTCTCACTCTGTTACCCAGGCTGGAGTGCAATGGTGCCATTTCAGCTCACTGCAACCTCCACTTCCTGGGTTCAAGCAATTTTCTGCCTCAACCTCCCAAGTAGCTGGGATTATAGGCATCCACTGCCACGTCTGACTAATTTTTTGTAGTTTTAGTAGAGATGGGGTTTCACCATCTTGGCCAGGCTGGTCTTGAACTCCTGACCTCATGATTCACCTGCCTCAGCCTTCCAAGGTGCTGGAGCCACTGTGACCAGCCAAATATTCTCTTAACCCTAGTGCAGCTTTCAGTGGATCAACACCAATACCTCTGGCATCAAGAATAGAAGAATGTATAGAACATGACACCAATGGAGGGAACTTACATTTAATGAGATTTTACTATTCATCTGGCGCTTCAAATATCTTTGTCCTTGCAATAAGTCTATATGAGACATATATGTGAGGGAATAGGTTTTTGTGAACGCCAGGAAGCTAGAAGCAGAGCTACTGTTCAGGAATTTCCTGAACTCTGATTTCCTCCATAGATCAGACATGGCCTTGATGATGAAAAGTTTGGCATAACCCCTGAGAAAAGTTCTATCTTCATTCCCTTAAGAGGAAGCATCAATTGCAAAGACTGTTCTTGAATAGAATGCAAGATACAACTCCAAAGCCATCATGAAAAACCAAAATAGTTGACTTCTCAGACATGGTTGAAAACAATTCTTCAAGGACAAAATTACTAGCAATTCTTCATGACGACTCTACTTCTGATAAATTCATCCTCTGGTTAAATACTTAAACTTAATCTAATCTTAAATTACCCTATATGTATCCATTCTAATCTAAAACTCCAATCTAAAATACTGAAGTACTAGCAGCCCCATTTACCAGATGATATGGTTTGGCTGTGTCCTCACCCAAATCTCATCTTGAATGGCAGTTCCCATAATCCCCATATGTTGTGGAAAGTACCCATTGGGAGGTAACTGAATCTTGGGGTTAGGTTTTTCTAATGCTGTTCTCATTATAGTGAATAAGTCTCACGAGATGTGTTTTTATTTTTCTTTTTTTTTTTGAGACAGAGTCTTGCTCTGTCACCTAGTCTGGAATGCAATGCCACAATCTCAGCTCACTGCAACCTCTGCCTCCTGGATTCAAGTGATTATCCTGCCTCAGCTTCCCAAGTAGCTGGGATTATAGGTGCCCACCACCATGCCTGACTTTTTTGTTTTTGTTGTTGTTGTTGTATTTTTAGTGGAGACAAGGTTTCACCATGTTAGTAGGCTGGTTTTGAACTCCTGACCTCAAGTGATCTGCTTGCGTTGGCCTCTCAAAGCGCTAGAATTACAGGCATGAGCCATCACACCTGGCCAATCTGATGGTTTTATAAAGGGCAGCTCCCTTTCACAGGCTCTCTTGTTTGCCGACATGTAAGACACGCGTTTGCTCCTCCTTTTCCTTCTGCCATGATAGTGAAGCCTCCCCAGCCATGTGGGACTGTGAGTCCATTAAACCTCTTTTTCTTTATAAATTACCCAGTCTTGGGTATTTCTTCATAGCAGTATAAAAATGGTCTAGGCTGGGCATTGTGGCTCACACCTGTAATCCCAGCACTTTGGGAGGCCAAGGTGGGCAGATAACCTGAGGTCAGGAGTTCATGACCAGCCTGGCCAACATGGTGAAACCTTGTCTCTACTGAAAAAACAAAAATCAGCCAGGCGTGGTGGCAGGCTCCTGTGATCCTAGCTACTTGGGAGGCTGAGGAAGGAGAATTGCCTGATCCCGGGAGGCAGAGGTTGTAGTGAGCTGAGATCATGCCCTTATACTCCAGCCTGAGTGACAGAGTGAGACTCCATCTTAAAAAACAAAAAGAAAATGGTCTAATACACCAAAGAAAAATGAGGTCCAGAGAGGGCAACATTAACCAAAGCTTGGATAGATTAAGTATCCATCTCAACACTATCTTCTCTACAAAGATAAATAATTCATAAGAAAAGAAGTAGATGGAGAACCTAGGGGCTAGCAAGGAATGTCAAATCAAAGAAGAAAGCAGGTAGCTGGGAGCGGTGTCTCACATCTGTAATACCAGCACTTTGAAGGCCAAGGCAGGTGGATCATGTGGTCAGGAGTTCAAGACCAGCCTGGCCAACACGGTGAAACTCCATCTCTACTAAAAATACAAAAGAATTAGCTGGGCATGGAGGCCTGTTATCCCAGCTACTCGGTAAGCTGAGGCAGAGAATTGCTTGAACCTGGGAAGCAGAGGTTGCAATGAGCTGAGATTGTGCCACTGCACTGCATCCTGGGTGACAGAGTGAGAGAAAGAAACAAAAAGAGAGAGGGAGGAAGGGAGGGAGGGAAGGAAAGAAAAGAAAGAAGAGAAAAAAAAGAGGGAGAGGGAGAGGGAGCGGGAGCGAGGAAGCGAGGGAGCGAGGGAGAGGAGAAGAGAAGGCAATCCCAGGAAGTAGTGAGAAGAGGAACCAAAATTTAAAATCTCAATCTGCTCCAGTGTACAAGGCCTATTTCAGGAGCTTACCACATGAAATTGATGCTTGTCATTATAAACTAGCTTGGCACCTGCACCTTGATCTTTGCCCTGCTACAATGAGTCTAATAAGAGAAATGGCCTGAAGATATTTTCAGTCTGACTATATCCTGTAGAGTTTTATGTTTGGAGAGATGGGGAACATGGATGAATTATTCCCAAGAGCAGAAGTGGCAAACTGATGGACCTCAGGCCACCATGCTAGCTAGTGAAACTAAGCTAATCAGGACCACCATGGATGCAGCCATTGGAGATGTTCCCACTGTCCTGCAGTCCAGACAGTAGCTGATCTCACCATTCCTTCCTCCTTCCTGCATGTCCTGGCCACAGGAGGAACAATTGTATCATGTGCATCGATGGGCCAAAGAATAACCAGGCAGTGACCCCTTTACTACACAAATAAACAAACAAAGTGGTTATTACAATTAGAGTCCACAAATTCCTATGTCATATCAGCATCACAGCATCAACCTCTGATCTCTGGGGAGCTGCCAAAATGGAAACTCAGGGGCCAGACCTCTATTAACAAAGCAGCACTTGGTGTCAGCAAAACTCTGACTGCCAAGGTTACTGTCCACTGGGACCTCCTGCTTCCTAGCAAAAGTATAGCCGCCATGTGGTAATATTAATTTGTTAAGTTTTGAAGAGACAGATTGTTGGGACTGTTTTTTGTAACCCTAAAGAAAAAAAGTCCCTTGCAATGGAGAAGGAAGAGAATAGTGTAAATTCTGACTCTTTTTTGAGGTCAGAAGTGATAGATTCCTAACTGGAAGAAGGGCAATACCAAATTTAAGAAAAATGATCTAGGAAACGGACAGATAATGGCAAAATAAGAACAGAACCTGACATCACAATAAATACCAATCAAGTTCTGAAGATTTCCAGACAACAGTTTCCTTGCCCCACCAAAGAGAATGTATTCATCCACCTGCAGGCATGGCTAATCAAAGTCTAAAAGGGTGTATGTTTGGAATACTGCATTGAGTATAAATTTCCTCATTAATTTGGTTTAGGGTTGGGAGTTGGGTAAGACAAACTCGTAAAGTCATCTTATTTCTTTCAAACTCAAATAGTTAAAGCCAAGTTCACGCCGGCCTGACTCAGTGTTCTCGTTTGAAAGGGGCAATGATACAGGACATTCAAAGACAAAATCCTTGCAAAAGTCTTTTTAAAGCTTTGGTCCCCAGAAGTGATGGCAGAAATAAATATACATTTTTTGAAAGAAAATGTATATTTTCTTTCAAAAAGGCACAGTCCTGTGCCTTTCAGGAATTGATTGCATCTCCTGCTTCTGCAAGCTAAGAAGACATAATCCTCTGCGATCACAAATTGTTTGAAGCCAATAAACCAAAGGTGATGACCTTGCTAATACATCCCAGCAGGAGAAAGAAATAAAGCTGTGCTGAGGAATAACTCTTCAGCATGCCATTTCCCTTTGGAGAGAGGAGAAGCGCTCAAAGTGCCCCAGCTTGATTTATGGATGAGCAGTACTGTATTTCGGAAACTTCACTTGAAATAAGAAAAAGGTTTTTCTAAAGTTCTCCGGTAATGTTGCTTTCATCTTCCTTTTCCTACGATATTCAGAGCAATGCCCCTGAGCCCTGGATATAGCGTCAGTGCTGCACATAGCTCTGGTGGTCTATGCTCAAAGTTGAGCCAGGTCCATAGTGGGGTCCTGCATCCTGCTTCCTAAAGTGAACTCTCAGGAGACAGCACAACGTACAGTCCTTGGGACTGGGAATTCAATGGGCCAGACATTACATGTGAACAAATGTACCTCAGCTTTATCATTAGATTAGCTTCCAGCACTCACAGAAGCATCATTAGAGACATTCGGTATAACAGTGTCAAGCTACATGACGAAATTAGATTAATATTTGTCACTTTTCTCAAGTGCAATGGCAATAATTAGAGCAAAACATGACATTTGGGTAAACTATCTTCTGTTAACCATCGATTACTTGTGCTATCTAATATGGGACACACTTTATATGAATTAAATCCACAGATGACACAGATAATACATTTTTTACAATTCTCCTTTCCTCGTTACATTTAACCTGGTGCTCCTTGTTACTGAACATACTACTACGCACTAAGGTCTGTACTTGTTGTTGGGTATACAAAAGTGAGTAAGACAGTATGTATCCTTCAGACTGTTCCTCACAAAGGTAAGAGTTGTATTGAAAGTGCTTACAATTTAAACCAATACATTCAAAAGGTAAAATATGTTCAACAGAAAGAGTTAGCACATGAGCAGTAATTTATTCTCTGTGTGGGTCAGGCCCGGTGGCTCATGCCTGCAATCCCAGCACTTTGGGAGGCCGAGGCAGGTGGATCGCGTGAGGTCAGTAGTTCAAGACCAGCCTGGCCAACATGGTGAAACCCTATCTCTACTAAAAATACACAAGTTAGCTGGGCATGTTGGCGCACATCTGTAATCCCAGCTGCTCAGGAGACTGAGGCAGGAGAATCGCTTGAACCCGGAAGGCAGAGGTTGCAGTGAGCTGACATCATGTCATTGCACTTCAGCCTGGGTGACAAGGCCAAAACTCCATCTCTAAATAAATAAGTAATCCTCTGTGTGGATAGAGGTAGCTAGGGAAGGATCCCACAAAAGATGGTCCTTGTGGAATTCAAAGCCTAGGTTCTGGAGCTATACTGGCTTCAGATCTCTTCTCTACTGTTTAGTATCCTTATAACCCTGTTAGTTACTCCCCTATGCCTCAGTTTCCACATCTATAAAAAGGGTGTGACAGTACCAATCTCATAAAATTATTTTGGGAATTTGTTAATACATAAAAGCACTTGATGGCATGCCTGGCATATAGTAAAATTTCAGTATAAATGGCTACCAGTATTACTTTTTAGGGAAATTGAATAGAATGGGAAAGGCATTTCCAGCAACGACCACAGAAATATGAGATCTGAGATTTGTGTCAGTTAGTTTCATATGATTAATAAATGTTTAGTAGGTGATTCACACTCAACATCAGCATCACCATAAGCCTATTAGATAAGTGTACTTTTTCTGATGAGGAAATGAAGCAGAGAGACTTAAAAAAAAAATCAGGACACAGTCTCAGAGCTAGTAAATGGACAAAGCCTGGATTCCTGCCCAGACAGTCCAAGGCCAGAGCCCAAGTGCTGACCCATGACATGGACAGCCTTCCAAGAGCACAAGTTGTCTCGGCAGAACCTATAAGTAGGTTGTGTGTGTGGCTAGCACACAGAATACCCTTCCTTTATTGAGAATTTTAGTAAGTGAAGTGAACAATGCCAAGAAATGTGGCTCCTCGTAGGAGAGGGATTGGAGAAGCCAAAGTAAGGTCAACGGAGGCTCCAGAAAACTTAACTCTAAAAAACATATTTTTAAATAGGAAAAGAAATTTTGGAATGGGCTTCAGAGTAAGTAGTAGGGGGAAAAAAAACAGTGACTAGCAAGAAAATCAGTATTACTTCAACCTAACATCTGAGCAACTCATTCTGTGTTGACAATGGTATCACAGGCACTGCCAGTTGTGGTTAATCTGTAAGTCTTAGTTCGGGGAATAGAGAGCTGCCTGGAGAAAATCTCCCATAACCAGGATAGAGAAGGCTGCTTAGTGTTCCCCAAAGGTGTGGAGGTGGGCTGTCACTCACAAATAACTCAGGAATGTGGGGGGAATTGACAAGTAGATCTAGTTGTCCCATATACATGCAGAAAAATAGCAGCTCCTGCTCCTAGAGGGCTGAGTGGATTTCTTAAGAGCAGCTTTTATAAAAGGCTTTTCTGATTAACTCCACTGGCCCTGACCAGTTCCCATTCATGGAGTTCCCTGGGGACAAGGTATGTTCCACGTTTTATCATACAAAAATTCACACTCCTTAGGGTATTATTTTTAAGGGTTCTTTAGACTCTTAAATATGAATGGATCGGGGGTCCTACTGTTTCACTGTTTGTCCTCCTCTGCCCACCAGCTTCCCTTTTCTTTTTAGTCCAGACCTCTTATCTACCACTCAAGCCCCTCAGCTCCCCAACCTCCTGTCTTTCCTCCTGGAATCATAACCAAATGCCTTCTTGCATGTTGGACAAGGCTATCCCAGGGTGTAGCCTTATCTGGATCTCAGCATTACCCACCAGCGCAGTGCACGCCAGTCCTTGAGCGGCCCCTCTCCTGTCTGCTTAGTAGCTCTCCCAAAATGTCAAGTCCCATCTCATGTCCGTCTCCCATTCAACATACACCCAAATGGCAGGACACCCCTCAACCCACATCGCTCAGGAAAGCTGATGTGTGGGAGTCCCTACCCGGGCCTCCTTGCCTGGTAAAAGGAAAGCCCCACTCTGCCCACCCCACACCCTCCCTTATCTAGTATGGCTGGATAATTCCTCCACCTGGGCTTGGATTCCATACCTTCTCTGCCACTCAATTCTCTATCAGTTCTATTCTTTACACATTTTTCTATATTTTCAATCTCTTTTCACTGATTTCTCCCTGGAAAATGTAAACACGGTCAGGTTTGCGCTCACTTAAAGAAAGGAAAATGTGGTCGGGCATGGTGCTGCACACCTGTAATCCCAGCACTTTGGGAGGCCGAGATGGGCAGATCATAAATTTAGGAGATCAAGGCTATCCTGGCTAATGCAGTGAAACACCATCTCTACTAAAAATACAAAAAAATTAGCCAGGGCATGGCAGTGGGCACCTGTAGTCCCAGCCTCTTAGAAGGCTGAGGCAGGAGAATTGCTTTTTTTTTTTTTTTTTTTTTTTTTTTTGAGCTGAGATAGCGCTACTGTACTCCAGCCTGGGTGACAAACGAAGACTCCATCTAAAAAAAGAAAGGAAAAAAAAAGAAAATGTTCCTTCAGTCTGTCACCTCTATCTCCTTTCTGCACAATCGCGTCTCTTCCTTTTATTTCTCTTCAAGCTCCTTCTTGAAAGAGTTGTCTCCATATCCTGTCCCCATTCCCTGACTGCTCACTCACTAGTCAGAGGTGCTCACGGGGCATCACCAGGGCAGACAGATGCATGTTCTCAGCTTCTTGTAACCCAACACTCCCTCCAGCACTTCTGCTGAGCCAACGTCTTCTGCACTGA
Source organism: Sapajus apella (assembly GCF_009761245.1). Taxonomy (NCBI): domain Eukaryota; kingdom Metazoa; phylum Chordata; class Mammalia; order Primates; family Cebidae; genus Sapajus; species Sapajus apella. Next base: position 10,414,034 of record NW_022436953.1, read on the forward strand.
CAAATTTGGTGGCTACTTCACACATATTTTTCCTACTTGACTATCTGTGCTGTTTAATGTTCTTCTCGCTTCTTCCTCTGCCTGCCTAATTTTCCTTCCAACTTTCAAGCAGCAGCTCCTCCAGCTCCTCCTCAGACTTCTGTTTGTCTAGGAACTGGGGATCTCCTTAGCTCTTCTCTCATTTTCTTCTGCACTCTCTCCCTTGGCTCCTAGAAACACAGCTTCTACTGCTCAAGCTCCTGCCTTCCAAATATCTGTCTTCACATCAGTTCTTCTGCCTAGACTCAATGCCATGTATACTTTATTGATCTGAAAATTTCCATTTGAATTGTCTAATTCTACCTCAACCTCAATATGTTAGAAAATAAATTAATAGTCTCTTCCCCTCATCCCCATCTCCTATCCCAAAACTGTCTTCCTCCATCTTCTCCTAGAAAATAATCTCACGACACTCTGGAATGTCCAAGACAAAAGTGGGAAAGTCACTGCAGATATGTCTCTCCCTTTAGCCTTCTCACCCAACAACTGGCCCCGTTCATCTTTCCCTTACAAATTCTATTGAAATCACCCCCACTTTCCACATGGCACACTCCATTTTTCCACTTTCTAAAAAGGTTGGCCCCTTTTCATCTTTCACTTTTGACTTCATTGACGACTGTGTTCATGGTCACCAGTTTTGTTCTTTGCCAGGTGAATCCACGACATACCACCAAGATAATGTTTTGTGTGTGAAATTCATATCTCATCAACCCTTTTACTTGCCCCAGACCTTTCAAAGATGCATTACTTCCTCTGGGACAAATGTCAGGATACTCAGCACAGAACTGACCCATTCCACACATAGACCGTATTGTGACAGCGCAATTTCCTCAGTATGCCATGCTGCCAGGTCCTAGAGGTGCCTGAAATAAAGGAGGTATTCGCTAAATAATCAGCCTTCCTTACTAGTCTAATTCCTACTCCTTCTTTGAAATTCAGTTTAGGTCTCTCCTCCTCCAGGAAGTTCTTCCTTCCCCATCAGGAGAGCCTATGGTATTTCTACTCTGATACTTGACATACTGATGCAATCTCTCATTTATTTATCTGTCTCCCCACCAGACTGCAAATTACTTAAGGACAACAATCCAATCTTATTTATATCTGGATTTATACCAGTTAGCATGGGTCCATGTACGTATGTATTTATACATTCATTTTATTTGCCAAATCTCACTTGAATACCTTTGTGACAAGCAATTTCCTAGTCACAGAAAATAAGACAGACAAGGTTTCTGCCCTCGAGGAATTTATATTTTAATGATGGCATCAGACATTAGACAAGTAATAAATAAAATCATTCTAGATCATGACACATGTTGTGAATGAAAGAAACAAAGAGCTATGGTAGAAAGAAGCAAAAGCCTAATTTATTTATTTATTTATTTATTTTGAGACAGAGTCTTGCACTGTCACCCAGGCTGTAGTGCAGTGGCACAATCTCGGCTGACTACAATCTCTGCCTCCTGGGTTCAAGCAATTCTCCTGCCTCAGCCTCTGTACTAGCTGGGACTACAGGTGTGCACCACCACGCCCAGCTCATTTTTTTGTATTTTTAGTATAGACAGGGTTTCACTCGATCTCCCGACCTCATGATCCGTCCACCTCGGCCTCCCAAAGTGCTCGGATTACAGGCATGAGCCATTGCGTCCGGCCCTAATTGTTTTGTTTTAAGACAGAGTCTTGCTCTGTTGCCCAGGCTGAAGTGCAGTGACATGATTTTGGTTCACTGCAACCTTTGCTTCCTGGGTTCCAGTGATTCTTCTGCCTCAGCCTCCCAAGTAGTAATCACAAGCCACCACGCCCAGCTAATTTTTTGTATTTTTAGTAGAGATAGGGTTTCGCCGTGTTGGCCAGGCTGGTCTCAAACCTCTGGCCTCAAATGATCCACCCATGTCAGGCTGCCAAAGTGTTGGGATTACAGGCGTGAGCCACCGTGTCTAGCCAAGTCTACTTTTAATAGTATAAATACAAATGGATTCTTAAAAAGAGGTTGGTATTTGGAATATAACCTGAAAAATGAGGAAGATCTAGTCATGCTGAAAGAATAAAGAGACTATGTTCCTAGAAGGTATGAAAGTCTGTTCTGAGGGTCTTCTGGCTTTCTTTGTGGCCAGTACAGGACACTATACTCAAATAGGACTTAATTTCCATTGTTTGATTACTTATTAATAAACTTAAATTTTGACATAAAAGGACAAACCAAAACATCAAATACATAGGAAAGCCTTCTGAGGAACTATGAGGATGCAGAAGGTAACTAGATGGTGGTGATATGTAACTCAAGGAACTTCACATATGTAGAATTTTAGCATGTGGTGTTTGTATCAATGTACCAAAATGGGAATTAATATTCTAGATACTTCCTGAATCTATAACCAGGTTTTATATCAGAATGTCAGTTGCTTTGCTCTTTTTTCTTTTTTTTTCCTTTTTTTTTTTTTGAGACAGAGTCTGGCTCTGTTGCCAGGTGCCAGGCTGGAGTGCAGTGGCGTGATCTTGGCTCACTGCAACCTCTGCCTCCCAGGTTCAAGCAATTCTCCTGCCTCGGCTTCCCAAAGTAGCTAAGACTACAGGCACGTGCCACCACTCCCAGCTAACTTTTGTATTTTATAGAGATGGAGTTTCACCATGTTAGCCAGAATGATCTCGATCTCTTGACCTCATGATCCATTCGCCTCAGCCTTCCAAAGTGCTGGGATTTGAGGCGTGAGCCACCTCGCCCAGCTGCTTTGCTTTGTCTAGTAAAATTTTTTGCCCTTGCTTTCTGAGCTCATGTTGGCAAAGCCATTAGGATCTCAGGACAGTGTTTGCTTTACCGTATATTTCATCTATTACTTGCTAAAAGGAAAAGTGGCGACTCAGCAGGGTGCCAATTACTGAGGCAAGCCAGGAGTGCTGGGGTGCAAACTGAAGCCAGATTCTCACACAGAGTCTCACAGATCTCAGGAAGGTCTATAGCATCTTTGGGATGAATACATTGCAGATCTTTGTAGAGCCAGCTTTCACGTGTGAGTTATAACATTTTGTTAAAAGTCAAGGGGGCTGAATAGAAATGTCTAGGGCTCTATGGAAATAACAGATTCTCCGATCTCTGGGTTTTTCACACCTGACACTGGTTATGCTCTTCTTTTTTGACTGCAATGTGATGGAATTTCACTAGTTCCATCACATTGAAAACTGTATCACCTACGCATAAGGCATTAGGTTACAAATTTAGGATAGAAATAAGACATAGGCCAGGCTTTCAGTGACATTCAACCATTTCTTAAATACTGCTTCATAACAAAAAGCATTTAATGACACTTAATATGACCAGTTCTATTTTGGGTGTGAACCAAATGAAAATAAGACATGGTCATAGTCTGTGGATTTCCAGGTTAGTATGTGATAGGGTTTGGCTGTGTCCCCACCCAAATCTCATCTTGAATTGTAGCTCCCATAATTACCATATATGAAGGGCAGGACTTGGTGGGAGGTAATTGAATTATGGGGTAGGTCTTCAAGTCTCACAAGATCTTATGGTTTTATAAATGAGAGTTCCCCTGGCAAACTCTCTTGCTTGTTGTCATGTAAGATGTGGCTTTGTCCTTCCTTCATTTTACACCATGATTGTGAGCCCCGCACTCCCCCCGCCCAGCACTGTGGAACTGTGAGTCAATTAAATCTCTTTCCTTTATAACTTATCCAGTCTTGGATATGTCTTTATTAACAGCATGAGAACAAACTAATACAGTATGGAAACAACACAATAATTTATCCTTAAGTTTTAGTCTGCATTTACTACACTTCTGTCATTATCCACTGAAAGTCTGCCCTTTACTAGATTTTGGGTTTTTGTAGGGCAAGAACATTTATTTATTTATATGTTTACTCCCACTGACTACCTAGTACACTGAGTGGCATGGCATACAGGTCTAAGAGATGTTTGTTGAACTAAACAAAATAAATATACATCTGATAACCATTATAAGTCAAGGATACACAATTCACTACAGTATTAATGAGAAAGAAGCAATTATCTTGGTCTGAGGAGGGAGAAAGAGAGATCCACAGTGCCACAGACCAGTATACATATGAAAAGATGCTATTACTTGTGGTCAGGAAAATACCCACTAAAATACATTGAGATCAAGACATCATTTTCATCCAAAATACTGATTTAAAGGTTATGTATTGAAAATTCCAGTCCTGATGAAATCCTGGGGAAATCTGCAAACTGTTATTGCTTGCAGGTGTATGATTTGTTGCAACCTTCTTGGAATGTAATCTCGGGTATCTATTTTCAATATAAACACACACATTTTTGATACAATGATATCATGTTAAGGATTCTACTGTACCCTATAAAGGTAAAACTACCAAAGGGAAAGGATATGTTTACAGATATGTTTATTGGAGCACCGTGTGTAATAACAACTCTTGAGGAAATAAACTAAAGAGCTATCAGAAAGGCAATGGAGAAGCACTGCAGCACAGGCATTCAGCAAACAGTCAGGAGCCAGTTCAGTCCACTAGCTGGCTATAAGACCACTGAGAATGTTCCTAAATCTTTCTAAGTCTTACTTCTCTCATCTAGAAACTGAAGCTACAAGCTGGGCACAGGGGCTAATGCTTGTAATCCCAGCACTTTGGGGGGCCAAGGTGGGCGGATCATCTGAGAACAGGAGTTCAAGACCAGCCTGGCCAACACGGTAAAACCCCGTCTGTACTAAAAATACAAAAAAAATCAGCCAGGCGTGGTGGCAGGCACCTGTAATCCCAGCTATTCAGGAGGCTGAGGTAGGAGAATCGCTGGAATCTGAGAGGCAGAGGTTGCACCAAGAACACGCCATTGCACTCCAGCCTGGGTGACAAGAGTGAAACTCTGTCTCAAAAAAAAAGAAAAAGAAAAAGAAAGAAACTGGAGCTACAAACAGTACCTATTTTATGGGGTTATTAAAGGGATAAAAGCACTGAAAACACTTCTTGGTATGTAGGAAGCAATACATAAGTTAATTAGGCATTCAGTTGTTTAATTCAATATATGGTATGATATGCATACTCTGGGTTCCTTACAAGCCTGGTCCATTTTTTTTTTCAAGACATTCATCTGGACGGACACCCAAGAGTCAATGTTAAGTGAAATAAATCAGATTATCATAGTCCAGTGTACAGTATACTTCTGTTTTCTTAAACAAATGAAAAAGTAATCCTAAGGTATGTATATATCTGTTGGCATTTAGTTGAGTCATAAAGATATGAAGAGAAAAAAACCTGTAACTCAATGTCACAGATAACAGAGAAGCTGGATCTAGGTAGTATGTAAGAAACTATTAACAGTTTTTTTTTTAAATTTATCTGTATTTTTTTCTGGCTCATTGTAATGAGCATAGATTACTTTTGTGATTTTTTTAAAAATAACAAGATCTAGTAAAATAAATGTCAGCAAGGTACAGTGGCTCACACCTGCAATTCCAGTGTTTCAGGAGTCAGAGTGAAGTGTATTGCTTGAAGTCAAGGGTCCAAGACCAGTCTGGGAAACAAAGTGAGACCCTGTCTCTCCAAAAAAATTTAAGATTGATCTGGCACAATGGCATGTACCTGTAGTACCAGTTACTTGGGAGGCTGAGGCTGGAGGATTGCTTGTGGCTACAATGAGCTACGATTGCTCCACTGCCTGAGTGACAGAGCAAGACCCTGTCTCTTAAAAAAAATTTAATTGTATAAGTTCAGGAACCACAAGTAGCTCCAAGTGACACAAATATGGAATGAGAGTTACAAAACACAAAAGAATCTAGAATCCAAAGAGCCACAATCCAGAACACCTCCCTATCCTGACTGGGAGCTTGACTAGCTCCCTTGGACCTTGGAGTGGTACTAAACATTTACATGCACAGGTGTGAATAGCATCATTCAATCTGTGTGACATGAAGAATTCTCTTGCCTGGAAGTTATCACTCTGACTTTACTATTCTTGTTTTTTTAGGGTGTGCATATAGCCTTGTGATTACGGCTCAGTGTAAACTAGACTTGGTAGCAAAACATCCTTCAAAGCAGGGTCTAACAGACTGACCCATACTACCTGCTGCTCTTCCCCTGGATGTGGCGTGGCAAGAGAAAGGTGGCTTCAGCTGTTGGGTCTCGCCCACAGGGCTGGCAGGGGGCTCACAGCACGCAGGTGAGTTCCCTTCAGCTTGAAGCTAAGGACTTTTCCAGAGAGCACAGGCTGCCTTCATCTCCACACAGCCTTTGCCTCAAGGCTATTCACAAACACTACTGGGGAGCTCCCCTTGATAATCGCTATGTGTAAGGACCAAGAAAATATGTCTCCTGAGAAAATGGGACAGGGCCGGCTACTAATACAGAATCACATCAAAAGCCTAACACATTCTCTTCTCCTTAAACCACACTTGTCTTTGCGCCCCTCCAAAAGCCGGTTTTGCTGTTTGAGAAGTGCGTACTTCTGGAGATCTAGTCAGACGCTTGTGTCTCAAAGGAATGTGAGAATAGGGACACTGTGAGAGGTTAGCCATGTCAGGCAACCTCTAAGACAGGCAGGCACTGCAGGTTGTGTCACTCTAAGGGGTAGACTTTCATTCAGCTTCTTCCAGAATTGCCTAGGGCTTTCTCACCAGCTAAGCCTCTCTCAACAGAGTGCTGATTGCCCTAGTACAACAGGGAAAAAAAAGAGGTGACTATATTTCTTCTCAGAAGTACTGTATCTAGATTTTGACATTTTCTTTATCTCAACCTTTAAGCTTATCTTTCGTCCATATGGTAAAACCACCATGCTCTCCAATTCTCAAAGCTGAATCCACTAGAAAGTGAAGACAATTTTAAGGTTCAGTTAATTGTTCTGCATCAAATCATCCCCCTTTCCTCTCAGTTTGACTCCCTGGGTGAAGAACCACACACAACCAAACAGAAATCAACAACTTGCTCCAAGATTAAGGTGTAATCAGTGACAAGACCAACCGGGAGCAAAAGCTCATTAATTTGGTACAGTGACAACTTGCTCTGTCTTCCCTGGTTTGTTGACATCCAGCAAGGCTTACAGCACCAGGACATCACTATAAGGTCAACGCCCTCTTGGCCCCTTGCCTACCCTACCACCTCAAGGACATTTGCCAGTTGTCCCTTTCTGACTCTTCAGCTGCTAAAACTTGTAAAGAATAAGGGCTCAGTTGAAAAGCACATGTGTCTGTTTGGTTGGACAAGATGCCATTTCTCTGTTGCCCATTGTTTTTCAGGAGTGAGGCAAATGCTGCTCAGAATATTACAGCATGTAGAAAACACTACTCACTCTGTATAGTGTTTGTATGTGTGTGTGTATATATACACACACAACACATATGTAGAAATTATATCACAATTTACATATATATTTCTATAAAATCTTATGTTATTTGTTTGGGTATGGAAAGATTCACCAGAAGGCAAAGGTCTGGAAGAGAGTTAGGAAATGAATGTCTGGAGTTCGCCAACATGTTGGTAAGTCTGCAGGCTACTACTTGCTAATTGTACGAACTTGGGCACATCACAAAAATGAATTCAGAGGATGTAATAACTCATGTCTAACTCTCACCATTATGCCCAGCACATAGTGAATAATCAATAAAGGTTTTCAGTATTGTTGTTATCATCATTATCATCATCACTAAAGCAGCAAGGTGCTGGGTTCAAGAACTCAAAGTTGAGTTGAGAAAATATACACATGAGCACAGTAAAGGAGCAACACTTATTTCATATTTTTATTATAATACTTATGGCTGTGTGAGTGTCGGTCTATTTACATTATATCCATCTTATTCTAGGATCTGGCATTTCTGGGCGGCTGCTTCAGTAATTTATTCAATATAATTACATAAGGAGGGTTACATGCAAGTGTATTTTTCTTTAACTGTCCACAAATCTTTGTCCTCCTCTAAAAAACAGCACCTAGAGGACAGACCCTATCTGCTGTTGATCTATGTACACACCCACCTTCTCCTCCCTGCACTAGATCAATTCAAGGCATAAAGGAGTTAATCTATAACTCACTGTTGGATAAACAAAATACAATATAATAAAACTATCTTTGGATGACTGTGCAGTTTGTTGTGTTCACTGCTGCTTAAAAACAGAGTTACTGAGCACTAGCTATATTCTAAGTCCCATACTCAGGGCCATGGGTACCCTACAGATGTCCAGAACTTGTCTGAAGTCACAGTCCCCAATTTTTGGCATAGGCAGATTTTCTGAGCATAAGTATTGAAACCACCTCAATAGTCCTATAGACACTTCTTTGGATAAACACAGGAACTGACCCTTCCTGTCTTAAAGCTTGAAACATAACATTTGTTTCATCTGAGTTCATTCCTCACGAAAGGACCTGGAAATCTCTCAAAAAGTATCAAAGAACTAAAACTCACCAGCTCATTGCATGCTGACAATGAGATGCCAGACCCCTCATTTTGTTTCCTTACCCTTCCCTAGTTCCTGTTTTCCAACACATTGTCATATTTCTTCCCTGCTATATTAAACCCATACCTAACTTTAGTGAGTCAGGGAGATGGATTTGACACCGATCTCCCATCTCCTCAGCTTCAGCACCTGGTTAAAGCCTTCTTCCTTGGCAATAATTGTTGTCTCGGTGATTGGCTTTCTGTGCAGTGAGCAGCAGGTCTGACACTGGGTCAGACACTGGGTCCCTGGTGTTTTGGTAACTGTATGAGCCAGTGCAGGAGAAAGTCAGTTTGTGCTAGACCATCTAGTTTCCCTCAAGTAAGGCTTCGCCAGACAACTCAGAACCATGAGGCTTTTTCTTACTGACCACTGTCCTCCACCCATCCAGGCCTCTCCCACTCCTCTTCTGTATTAACATACCTATGGAGGTTCCCTAAACACTGAGTATGGACACTGTGAGCTGTTCAAAAGTCCTACCAAGGTATTATATATGAAGTATCATATATGATGTTATAATATGAAGTATTATACATAATTTCCCCCTTGTTCTCTCTTTTCTAAATTACATTTTGAGTAAGGTAACTGCCATTCGTGTTAAGCTACTAAAATGACCAGGTGTAGTGGCTCATGCTATAATCTCAAAAGTTTGTGAGGCTGAGGTGGGAGGGTTGCTTAAACCTAGGACCTCAAGACCAGTCTGAGCAACAAAGTGGGACTCTGTCTACAAAAAATAATAATTAAAAAAAATTAGCCTGGGGTAGTGACAAATATTTGTAGTCCCTGCTACTTGGGAGGATGAGGTGGGAGGGTCATTTCTAACTGGGAATTTGAGGCTGCAGGAATCTCTGATCGTGCCACTGCACTCCAGCCTGGGTGACAGAGTAAGACACCATCTCAAATACTAATTTAAAATAAATAAATAAAATGACCAGTTTTTAATATATCACTTACTTCCAGTAGTCATCCCAGCATGTGACATATGGCAAATAACTATTTTGGATATATTTTAAAAGTATACTATGTATCTGTGTGTACTGTGTGTGTGTGTGTGTGTGTGTGTGTGTGTGTGTGTACATGGCCATCTTTCAATATCTGGAGGGGACTGTTTCCAGAACCACCCAAGAATACTAAAATCCATAGATGCTCAAATTCCTGATAGAAGATGGTGTAGTATTTGTGTATGACTTACTGACCTTCTCCCTAGTGTGTGTGTGTGTGTGTGTGTGTATTTTTTTTTTCCCGACAGAGTCTTGCTCTGTCACCAGGCACCAGGCTGGAGTGCAGTGGTGCAATCTCGGCTCACTGCAACCTATGCCTCCTGGGTTCAAGCAATTCTCCTGCCTCAGCCTCCTGAGTAGCTGGGACTAGACGTGCACACCACCATGCCCAGCTAATTTTTACATTTTTTAGTAGAGACGTGATTTCACCATGGTGGCCAGGATAGTCTTGATATCTTGACCTCGTGATCCACCTGCCTCAGCCTCCCAAAGTGCTGAGATTACAGGCGTGAGCCACCGCGCCCAGCCCTCCTGGTATATTTTAAATGATTTCTAGATTACATGTAACACCACATACAATATAAATATTAGGTAAATAGTTGTTGTACTGTAGTTTTTACTTGTATTCGTGACAGTGTTGTTATTTTTAACTTTTTTCCCCCAACACATTTGATCCAAGATGGGTTGAATTCAGATGTAAAACCCATAGATAGGGAAGGCTGACTATATGTATAGGTACAGTCATGTATCACTTAATGAGGTGGATACATTCTGAGAAACATGACCTTTGGTGAGTTTCTCATTGTGTGAAGATGATAGAGTGTAGTTACACAAACCCAGAAGGTATGGCATACTAAATATCTAGGCTGTAAGGTCTACCCTATTGTTTCAAGGCTGCAAATCTGTACAGGATGTTACTGTGCTGAATCCTGTAGGGCAATTATAACACCATGGTACTTGTGTATCTAAATTTATCTAAACATAAAAGAGGTACAGGAACAACACAGTGTAATTTTATGGGACCACTATTGTGTAGCTTCATTGACTAAAATGTCATTATGCAGTTCATGACAGTATATATCCTGCAGTGAAACTGATCTTGACATTGAGAAGCGTGCAGGTCATTCTGGCCACACTTTCCTAGACTTTACCCAAGTAGACTGTGC